>NC_089220.1:90950765-91250765 GCF_963924675.1 Phocoena phocoena | reverse complement strand
AGTGAAATGTTTGCATTCACTACCTGTGGTTCTGCTAAGAGGGAGTCAATATCATTTTATCAGTATTTCCTATAAGAAACTTTATACTTTTTATGTGATGGAGTCAAGGAGGTCTGGGCAAGTTGTAGGACCTCTGAGGCCATAGCCTTCTCATTTGAAAATATAAAGAATGAAAGGAGGGTTTTTCTTTCAGGTTATTTTCAACTTGTGTCTTGTGACTTTTAAAATAGGAAATGATCTCTTAGTGGCCTGAATGAGAGATCGCATTTCCAGAAAGTCCAAATTGCCAGCCAGTGATTCCTTTGGACACCAGGAAGTTGTGGCTTCCTTTAACCTATCGGGAGCCTTGCTGCCAGTCATTGAGGCACCAGGGCAAAAAGAGGATTGGCTAGACAGGGTCAGAGCGGGTTTTCTAGACTTTAACTCCAGGTCTATTAGGACAGCTCTCTACTGTCTCAGTCTCTGAGACCAGAGATGGATCCTGAGCAACCCTAATTCTCAAAAAGACCTGTCATGGGTGATCCATGAATTCACTCAAACTCTCCTTAAATATATAGAAATATAAAATAGATTATCTTCTTAAATAATATACAGTATGTTGTTATAAAAGGTGCTCCCTAAATTTCACATTTTAGACTTTGGAGATCAATTTTATGCTCATCCTGTTTTATTTTTTATGTTCTTAAAAAGGATTTAAAAATTAAACTTGTTATTTTGAGATAATTGTAGATTCACATTCAATCGTAAGAAGTGCTGTGTAGAGATCCTGGGTACCTTCTATCCAGTTGTCCCCATGTTAACATCTTGTGAGACTATCGTGCAGGATATTGACACGGATACAGTCTAGATACAGAACATTACCATCACCACCAGATCCTTCACGTTACTCTCATATTCATTTCCTCCTGCTTCTCCTTAATCCTGACCACCACTCACCTGTTGTCTATTTCTATAATGTTGTCATTTCAAGAATGTTGTATAAATGGAACCACACAGTATGTAACCTTTCAGGACTGGCTTTTTGCACTCAGCATAATCCTCTGGAAATTCATCCTATTGTTGTTGTATATATCAGTAGTTTGTTCCCTTTTATTGCTGAGTAGTATTACACACTATGGATGTAACACAGTTTCCTTAGCCACTCACCCATTGAAAGACATATGAGCTCTTTCTAGTTTCTTTGATTTTCAAACAAAGCTGCTATGAGCATTTATGTACAGGTCTTTGTGTGAACGTAAGTCTTTATTTCTCTGGGATAAGCGTCCAGAACCGCAATTGCTGGGTTGTACTGTAGTTGCATATTTAGCTTTTCTAGAAACTGCAGCTGTTTTTGGAGTGGCTGTACCATTTTACATTCTCACCAGCAGTACATGCATGACCCAGTTTCTCTGCATTTTTACCAGCTTTTGGGGTTGCCACTGTTTTAAATTTTAGCTATTCTGATAGATATATAGTAATTACATCATTGTAGTTTTAATTTGCATTTTTCTACTGGCTTATGATGTTTAACATCTTTTCCTGTGTTTATTTGTCACCTGTATATATCTTCTTTTTGTTGTTGTTTTGAATTTTATTTTATTTTTTTATACAGCAGGCTCTTATTAGTTATCTATTTTATACATACTAGTGTATACATGTCAATCCCAGTCTCCCAATTCATCCCACCACCACCCCCCTCCTGCCACTTTCCCCCCTTGGTGTCCATACGTTTGTTCTCTACATCTGTGTCTCTATTTCTGCCCTGCAAACCAGTTCATCTGTACCATTTTTTCACCTGTATATGTCTTCTTAAGTGAAATGTCTCTTCACATCTTTTGCCTAATTGGATTCTTAACTATTTTACTGTTTATATAATTTAAACACTAGCTCTTTGTCAGATATGTGATTTGCAAACATTTTCTCCCACTCTGTAGCTTGCCTTCTCATCTTCTAACAGAGCAAAACTTTTAAAATTTAACTCCAATTTATCAATTTTTCCTTTAATGGAAAAAAATCACGCTTTTGGTTTCAAGTCCAGGAACTCTTTGCCTAGCCCTAGATCCTGAACATTTTCTCCATTTTTTTCTAAAAGTTATAGAGTTTTACATTTACATCTGTGATCCATGTTGAGGTACTTTTCTTATGAGGTGTGAGGTTGAGGTCTAGGTGTAGTTGATACCTGTGGATGTCTAATTGCTCCAACACCATTTATTTCTGAAAAGGCTATCCTTTGTCCATTGAATTACTTCTGCATTTTTGTCAAAAATCAGTTGGGCATATTTGTGTAGATCTACTTCTGGGTTCTCTGTTCTATTCCATTGATCCATTTGTCTGTCCCTTCTCCTATACGATACAGTCTTGATTACTGCAGCTATGTGGTAAGTCTTGAAAATTGAGTAGACTAATTTCCTCCCACTTTATTCTTCTTCTTAAAAATTGTGATTCTAGTTCCTTTGCCTTTCCGTATAAATTTTAGACTCATCTTGTCTGTATCTACAAAAAAAATCTTTCTAGGATTTCGATAGGAATTGCTTTAAACCTGTGTGTCAGTTTGGTGAGTGTTGGCATCTTTACAATTTGGAACCCCTTTTAGTTGGATAAAATTTTATCCTTTTTAATTCACTTCAGTTTAGTTAGAATTTGGGGTGCTGCTACTCCCAACATGAATCCAAGCTCTAAGGGTGTAAGAAGGCCAGGGGAACAATTGTAGAGCAGTGTGTTAGTGAGTGTGAGTGAATGTACTGCAACCACGTGCTGAAAGTGTGAGAACACTCAAAGGATGGGAAGGTGGCACTGCAGCTAGTCTGGAAGAAGTGACCTTGGAATGAGCTCTTTGCTTTCTAGTTAGCCCTCTATGGAAGTGCCTTTATCACTGCTATCCTATAACTTGTCTTTCTCTGGACCATTTGCAGCTCTGCTAGGTTTTTTGTTTTGATTTGAGATACTTTAGTGAAGTTGCTCTTCTAAGGCACCATAGATTATTTATGCACTTAAGGAAAATGTCATTGCAGTTATCTCTCCCAGTGAAAATTATTTCTATCCTGCAGTGACTCTGGTTGCCCCTATGGACTGTTGTCTCAGGTGTCAAGTCCAGAAGTTAGTCTAGCTGTTTAATTTGCCTTGTACTTTTCCTAGTGCCTACCTTAAAATCACATGTTGCCATACAGATACTTAGTTGCAAATTGTTCCCAGTGTTCTTTCTTCCCCTTGTGTCTGCCAAGATAATGGAAGTTTTTAGAATCAGTCCCAAGCTGATACATCCCAAAGAAAATCATTACCTGAGAGGTATTTAGACCCAAGTGCCAGCCCTGCATCTCTCTTGTTCCAGTAGCGTGTTTACGTCACTCTCTTTTGGTTGGTTATTTTAAGAATTAACTTGTGCTGGGCTATAATCCAAAGAAAGTTTCTTCTACTCTTTCTGATACCTGGCAAATGGAGGGCATTCAGTAAATATTTGTTGAATGATTGAAATGACTGACTGACATCTTCTGGAATGAACATAAAATTTGTTTGGGACTCTATGTGGATACAGGTTGATGGCAACATTTTCTGTTACTTCTAGGATGTTGAGCCTTCTCGAAACCCTTTGAGGCTGTCTGCCCATCTTGGAGGAGAAGTTCTTCTCAGGGCCAGCTGCACGTGGTAGCATAGACCTGTACACTGACACTTAAACTCCCCTAGTATTTTCAGTTTTTGGTAAAATCTTAACACAGATTGAGTTTAGGAATCTATTCTAACTTGAGGTATTTAGAGGATCATATGGGTTCAAGTGAAGCCCGTATTTTTTCAGTTGGCTTTTTTTAGCGACATAGAACATGGTCTCCTAATTGCCAGACATCTGGAATTCTTTGTCACATCAGAGTAAATTTAGAATATGCATCAATGGCAGGACTCAATCAACAATAAAACCAGTGTGTATATATATATACTCTCTAAACTGTTTCTGCTGTGTAGTGAAGCTACAGATCTAGTTCCTTTATTTCCCCACAGAAATCCTGAGTGATCACTCCCACCTTTAAGGAAATACTCTTTCCCCTGCAGATCTAAGACTCACAAAGAATGCGAATTTGGTAAACATGATCGTGGCAAAGCAGGAGATTAAGATGCTGTTATCTGTCGATGAGCTTTCCACCTCTGGCCCAAGGAGACATGGTACATTGGTTTATTTCGACCACTGGACTAACCATGCCTTACTGTTTCACAAGTCTGACCAAGTGCTTTTATTTTCTAAAGGAGAAAGAATAGTTTATGCTGGAAAAACTTCACCTGAAAGACAGTGTAGGAAAAAGTGTAACAGCATATCAGGGAGGTTTTTATGATATTACATTTAAATGTAAGCTTACCATTCTTCCCAGAAAGAAGAATTCATTCTCTTTTTCAATTTGAACAAGTAATGTAAAGTCACTATTTAAACTACCGTTAGCTTTTTTATCTCAAAGTAGCTAAATGGCTTTGTTGCTCATGTGGGAATGGAAATTAGCTCTTGGCATGAACCACTTTAATTGAAATCAGTTTGTGGGTTGAGTTCCTATGCTCCTTGACAGATGACATCATTTCCTGTGCTTTTCCCAACCCTCACTGTTTTGCTAAGATAGGATGAAGCTAAGTGTAACTTCAGATTTTAAAGCAACTGTACACCTTTTCCTGACCTACTTAGAATATTATCCAAATTTTTCATCAAATCATTTCTTTTGTATACTTGTAAATAGTTTTTTAGTTAAAAAAGCATTTTGGCTGAGACGTTTTAATAGAAACCATAGGAGCCTAAAATAACTGTTTTAATCAGTTTTCTGGGTTGGTTGATTTTTTTTTTTTTTACATCTTTATTGGAGTATAATTGCTTTACAATGGTGTGTTAGTTTCTGCTTTATAATAAAGGAGTTATTTCTGCTTTTATATATGGGGAAACAAAGATAAATATATATATATATATTTTTTTGGGGGGGGGTACGTGGGCCTCTCACTGTTGTGGCCTCTCCCGTTGCGGAGCACAGGCTCCGGACGCGCAGGCTCAGCGGCCATGGCTCACAGGCCCAGCCGCTTCGTGGCACGTGGGATCTTCCCGGACCAGGGCACGAACCTGTGTCCCCTGCATCGGCAGGTGGACTCTCAACCACTGCGCCACCAGGGAAGCCCTGTGATAAAAATATTTTTAATAGCGACCTATTGAGTGCAGTCTCAGTGTTTGAGCATAGCTTTTGGTGTCATTATCATGGAGCATGAATTAAGTAAACAGAAATTAATTTAGCAACGTTTTATACAGCACCTGTATACAGGCAAGGGATGCTCTGAGCACTTATGGGGATATAATTAATAATCATGACTCTTCCCACTCCCCACTCTCGTGATGCCTTTAGACAAATGTGCTGGGGATAGGAGAAATAACTTTAAAAAAAGTGTGATTATATAACATATATTTCCAGAGAGAATTATTAAGTACTCTGGAGTCAGAACAAAGAGGGCTAGTATCTAGTGGGGGAGGGAGGAGAGAACAGAAATCAGAAAAGATCAAAGGAAAGAACAGACGTTTGCAGTGGGTCTAGGAGATAGGTAGGATTTCAGTATTTGGTGAGAACTGTGTGTGTGTTATATGTTAGGGGTTGGGGCAAAGGGACAAAGTGACAGTTTAAAGAGGAGATTCGTGAAGAGACTAGCACAAAGTACCGGGCATTTGGTACGGCACTCAGGAATATTTGTTGAGTGAGTGAGTGACTGATAAAGTGCATTGGGGACTGAGTCATAGAATGTATTAGGAGTAGGCAAAGCAGCCCTGATAGGCTCACGGGAGGGCTTTGCATGTGAGATGGAGGGGTTCTTAATAGAGCGGACGTAGGGAGTCTTTGATGGTGTTTCAGGAAGTATGTGACATGTTCTCGAAAAGGTGCCTCACTTTCAACCTGACTTAGCTCTTCAGTACTGTCTGAGGGCATAGTAAGTATTGGGTTCTGGCACCTTCCTTCTCCCTGTTGTCATGCTGAGATTTGTGTAGCACTTGACGCAAATGGCCCTTTCTCCTGAAGTCAGCAGCCTCTTTGGGATTCTGAACTGAGCATCCTACCAAGGGGTACTGAAGAAGGTGGCTGCTGGGAGGAGTCTCCTCTCTGCTCTTGGGAGAAGATTTGGACCCTGTGCTCCAAGAAGGCTTTGCATAAGAGCAAGCATAAGCAGCTGATTTCTGCTCTTACACAGAAGAAGGACTTTTCGTCCCCTGATGTGAAATTGTTGAGCCCTTTTCTCTAGGGATTTACTCCCCCAGCTTGGAGGACAGGGAGGGGTGAGCCAAATTTCCATGCCCAATCCTGGCCTCCTTGTATAGGGATGTGTCAACAATGATTAATTCGATCAAGCCTTTCATCTTCTCCGAGTAAGGTAGTTGACTGTTTCTAGAGGACTAAGGAGCAGCCTGGGATTTTGAGAGTGCCTGAATTACTGAAGCAGAGGCAGCAGAGCCCTGAAGGTGCCGGAGCCCACACCACGCTGTCATTCTCTCTCCGAGGCGTCTTTCACTCCAGCTCCTTCTAGCGCCTCATCGTCTCAGTCTAAGTCAGCCCGCCTGCCCGTGGTCTTCCTGCTCTGGGTGCTGAAGCTCTCACACTTCTGTAGGGGACGGTGTGATAAAGAGTGGGTTTTAAACACTGTGGGTCTTAGTTGGTTTAACGTTACAGTTTAAACCAGCAGCTCCTTCTGAGCCGAGTCCAGCTGTCTCCGTTATCAAGCAGTCTTGTTATTAAATGCCGTTGTAGGTATTTTTTTCCCTTCTTTTCGCTGCCTCCAAATTTTCTTTTACCAACATTTCTTGGAATTTGTCACCCTGAATGTTTTCCTGCCCACCTACCTGGGACTCCGCATCTTTTAACAAGAAAATTATTGCCGTAGCAATCTTGTCTGGTCCCTCAAGGCACTATTTTCTTGTTGGTGTAAATTAGAGAAATGACATTGAGTGATAAGTTCTGCTAAATTAGAGAAGTCATTGAGCATTATAAAAGTAATTATCGAAGAAACAATTACGTTGCATTGTAAATGATTTTATGCGCACAAAATGACGTTTAGCATTGTCAATTGGGTTATTTCTGCATAAATATATGGATCTTGATAAACCATTTTATTTTCTCTTCACTGCGGATCAACTCGTGTGAACTGTTGCTATCTATGTGCTTAAATTGCAAAAATAAATCCGTTTTTTTTTTTTTTCCTTTTCAAGTCCAACACTGTAACATTCGCTGCATGAATGGAGGTAGCTGCAGTGATGATCACTGTCTGTGCCAGAAAGGATACGTAGGGACTCACTGTGGACAACGTAAGTAAACCGTAGTTAGAAATATTCTAGATGTTAATCTATAGAGGCAAAGAGAATACAGAGATAAGTGCTGGTGGATTTTCTTTGATTTCCTGGGACATGGCATTTTTAGAGATGTGCAGTGACTCTTACAGATGAACAGATCACTTACCCAACGCACATAGTACCAAATTTCTGACTGGAACCTTGGAAATGGGTGGTTTGATTCATTTTTCTTTCATTTACCTCCACTACCCTGCTTACCTCATCTCTGATTTACACACCCAAGAATTCTTGTTCACTCCAGATGTATGCCTTCCATTTGATGGCTCAACATCTCCACCATCTCTTGGATTTTCAATAAGCATCTCCAATAAAGTATTTCAAAACGCAACTTCGTCTTTCTCCCCAAACATGTTCTTTTCTCTTGACTCTTGATGTCCGTATCTCTCTAGTTTCCCAAGCTAGATTCTGCTCTTACAGTATGTATCACACTGCTGGCCAGTGTGTTTGTTCATTCATGAACACTGTTGATTGTGTGTCTACTCTGTATCAGCCCCTGTGCTTTGCAGAGATGAAAATTCCTCTAAAAGAGCTCACTTTTTATTACACTAAGAAGAATATATATACCCTGCAGAAAATTTAGAAAAGTTTAAAAATATAAAATTTTCTACAATCCTGCCATTCCAGATATTACCTTTTAGTCTTTTAATGCATATTTGGTACGTGAGATCCATTGTATGCATAATTTTTCATATAACTTTTTTACTTAATATTTTATTAGAAGTATATTTCATTTCTTGAACATTTAAAAATACATTTTAATAGTTGCATAATACTCCATTATATATAGGCTTTACTGTTTATTTACTGAATTGTTAATGATCAGCATTTATTCATGTTGTTTCCAATTTTTGCCATTGTATATGTATTTGCTATGATGAATAATGGTATTATAAGTAAATCAAAGTTTATGTAATACCCTCCTGACTGTCTATACACTGCAATATAGTAAGAATGACGATTGAGTCTTTGGCAGCCCACAGCAGTAGCATGGAGGGAGGAGAGGTAGGACAGCCTCCCCAGTGTGGGAGACCCTTGAGCTGAGTCTTAAGGGGTGGGTAGGAGTTCCCTTGTCAGATGATGGGAGGTGGGCCTTTTAGGCAGCCGGCACAGCATAAGCCAAAGCAGCAGAACATGACGTACATAGCATGGGAGGTCAGGCTTTGGCGTTGCTAGGACTTAAGTGCTGAGGGAGGTGATGGGAAGGAAGCTAAGGTCAGAATGGAAGCCATGGGCTATTGGAGTGACTTTACGCATACCGTTTTTTCACTCAAAGTAGAGCCAGGGAAGGGGAGTGAGAAGACAACGACCAACAACATTCATCTGTTGAGTATTTACTCAGTTTACTATATGCTAGACACATGTTCAAACTCTTTACACGTATTAACTCATAACAACAGCCCTTTGAGGTAGAGGCCTTTTTTACCCTCTACGAAATGAAAAACCTGGGGCAGCAACTCGTCTAAGGCTGTACAGGGAGTAATCAGCAGAGTTGGGATTTGAACCCAAGCAGTCTAACTTCACAGCCCTGCATTTAATGCTATGAAATACTGGCCTATACACTTCACTTACAGTGGTTTACAATGAGAAAGACCACTGTGGCCAGAGTAGAGTGGGAAGAAACAGAAGCAGGAAGAATAGTACTAAGGCTATGGCTAGAGAGATGGTGGGATGGGGATGGATTCAAAGGCATTTTCAGAAAGGGAATCAGAAGGAGCCGCTGTGTGCATCTTCTGTTTCCTTTGATGCTTCCAGAGGGAGTAGAGCCCAAAACCCAGTGCACGACAGGCACTCAGGTAACACCAGTAGAATTAGAAAACCTTTCCTAGACTTCAGTTTCCTAATCTGTAAAATGGGAGGGTTGGCTTAGGCAATCTCAAAATTTCTTTTCTGCTTAAACCTCTTCATTCTCTCCTAACTGTAAATTAAGAAGCAAATTAGAACAATGAATATACATAAACTTCTCTAATTTTGTGATGATCAATGGACTACTGCTATAATTTTTGGCTATAAGGGTTTGTCTGAGTTCAAGTGCACTGATCCCAGTGGATGCTGAGACAGAATTAGATGCACAAGAGATTTATTGGGGGAAAAGCCTATGAAGAATCAAAGGGGGGGGCTTCCCTGGTGGCGCAGTGGTTGAGAGTCCGCCTGCCGATGCAGGGGACACGGGTTCGTGCCCCGGTCCGGGAAGATCCCACATGCCGCGGAGCGGCTAGGCCCGTGAGCCATGGCCGCTGAGCCTGCGCATCCGGAGCCTGTGCTCCGCAACGGGAGAGGCCACAGCAGTGAGACGCCCGTGTACCACAAAAAAAAAAAAAAAAAAAAAAGAATCAAAGGGAAAGAAAGCAGGAGTCAGGACAGAGGACCTTCAGACCATGATGCAGGTCACACCCCTGGGCAAGGAGACAGGGAAGGAAAGACTCTCACGATTGTATAGAAGGAGCCTCAGACTATAGTGCAACTTCATGAAAGCCTTGGTCAGGCTGATAGGGAGCCTAGAATAAAGATTGCCCCTCAGAATAGTTTCATGATGAGCAGAAACGTCCAGTCTCCACCATGCTTAGTCATTGGGTGGTAGCAGCCAGGAGAGTGTGCCCTTGGCATGAACATAGTAGCGGATCTGAAGGTGTAGCAGCTTCAGGCTGTCGGCCAACTAAGCTCCTCACTGTAGGTTTTCTTGGAGGGAGATCTGAATGGCTCAACTCCATGACTGCCACAGGGGTACAGGAAAAATGTGTGGGAAATATATGAAGGAGGAATTAATTTAAATGGAGGTGTTAGGGAAGCCTCATGGAGGAGTGAGGTTTGAGCTGGGCTTTGAGGAGTGGGAGGGACTGGCAAATTTGGCAGGGGCAGCCTACCACCTGTGGATTAAGATGCCTAGAAAGAGGCCATGCATAAGTGAGTTGCAGGAAGTTGTACGGAGAAGAGTTACTCAGGGCATGAGCTGTCAGATCTTATTTTAATGCCTTTCTCTTTTTTTTGTGGTACACGGGCCTCTCACTGTTGTGGCCTCTCCCGTTGTGGAGCACAGGCTCCGGACGCACAGCCTCAGTGGCCATGGCTCACGGGCCCAGCCGCTCCGCGGCATGTGGGATCTTCCCGGACCAGGGCACGAACCCGTGTCCCCTGTATCGGCAGGCGGACTCTCAACCACTGCGCCACCAGGGAAGCCCTTAATGCCTTTCTTGACAAGTAAAAAGTCCCCCCCTCAAGGATCTCTGGACTTATCTTACCAATATTTTCCAGAGATTCTCTTATAACATTCAATTGGGTCTTTATTATGGTGCATAAATTACTGAATGTCAGTATTCATGTTTTGTCATTGGCAATTAATAGAGTGATTTAACATGCTGCATTTCTGTAAGGATGAAAGTAGAGAGGCCAGTGTTTTCCCTCATGAGAACCCTCTGGAAATTAAACATAAATCATAAGAAGAGAGTCAGGTTGCCAAAATGCAGTTCTTATCAATCAGGGGTATCTCTTAGAAACCACCATTTTAGGTGCGGAACTGAAAGCATTGCTCACATGCTTCCCAGGATGAAACTGCCAGCATTAACACAGGTACATACTCACCTATTCCAGGTAGTTTTACCTGAGTTGACTGAGGAACATCCGGGGAACTGGAACTGTACAGTAACTGTTTAAAACAAATACCAGGGTGATTATTTAGTGTTTTTATTGTTGTCCTTTCAGGGGACAGTAAATGTTACTTTATTAGCATCTACTATCAGATGAAGCCCGTCAGCCTCTCAACTCCTGTCTCCTTATTTTACAGCTGTCTGTGAAAGTGGCTGTCTCAACGGAGGCAGGTGCGTGGCCCCAAATCGCTGTGCATGCACTTACGGCTTTACTGGACCCCAGTGTGAAAGAGGTAATTTTTTTTAATGTATCGGTGTAAAGGTGTTCTAGTGGCTAAAGCTATGATTGATGTCAACATGCATTGGGTTCTTGCGGCTGCTTCGTAAATTTTGCTGAGCTTTGAGGGGGTTTCTGAATTGTCACTGGGAAGGTTCCTAGGATGACAAGACAATGGCCCTAAGTCTATGCATGTTATTCAGTAATTCTTGCCAGTGGACTGCGGGACTCAGTAGTGAGCCTATGCATAAGTACCAGTTGGCATCAAGATAAAAAGAGGAAAATTTTCCATAGAGTAAGGATTGAGCTCATTATTATCCTAGTAAATTAGGGAGGTGGCTCCAAATAAAACATCTGTATGGCAAGGGGGAAAATCCAGAATGAAACAAAAATTGCACCTAAAGGTCTATTAGGACCTATTGGCTGTAGTGGTATACAAGCTCGGCATTTAAAGTTCACTAGAAATACTGATTGCTGAGAAACAGTGCTTTCACACCTGTAGTTTATTCACTACTCACTGCTGCCCACTGACATGTGTATAATCATCATCACTTTTCTGTCTGAGAAGATCAAGGCTCGGGGAGGTCGGGGGAGCTGCCTAAGGCCACACACATAATAAGCAGCTTTAATTTGAATGTGGGTTTTCAGTTTCCAAGTCTAATGTATACTGCTGCTCTTAATTAAAAGAGATTTCTACCTGATTTGCCTATGCATACAAATAGGATACTGAGCTATATGTAAATGTGCAGTATTCTTAAATACCCACCGCCCTGACCTTTGCTTTGTTGATCATCTTGTCTTTATATTCATAGCCATGTTTTCATTGTTCCTAGTTTTATAGTGAAGATTTTATCGTGAAGATTTAGGAGGTTCCTTTCATACAAAACTGCAAAAATACTCATGAAAAATACCCACTGAAAAATATTCATGAACTTTTTAAACTTGAGTCGTCACCTTTATCCAAAGTTGTATAGAGATCATTTTATTCTAAGATGGAAAGTAAAGATTCAGTAGCAAGTGTTGAATATATGTTATTTAAAAGCAAAGAGCACAGAGTGGTATGTGAGAAATTGTCTTCTGTTTGTAGTTTTATGAGTTCGTCTAAATTCAGTTCTTTGCTGATAAAGCAACAATAACTATTTTAGCAAGTAACTCTATTATTACTGGATAGATTATATTGTATCTCTGTTCACAAGGCCACTGCATGGTATGGATATGTGACGCATCATGGACTCTTGGCCGTTACATTGTACTTGGCATCATTTTGGAGTCCCTCTTTAAAACTGTTTCTCTTTACAACTTGATGTATTTTTATTGACTTGGAGCTAATGTATATCTAATGGTCTCAAGAGTAATAAAGACAACTGTTTTGATTAGGTAGTATCATTCTGTGGCCTTATTATTTACTCAGTGATGACGATATAGGATTTAAATTGTTGAGATTAAAGTTGTTAACATGTAACTTGAACAGTGTGAAAATAATTCTGGAAGTGATAATAGTGGGCTTAATTTGTTTTAGAAAAATCACTAATAGAATGAAGTTATAGAGCATTTTACCTCTAAGAATCTGGTTAATAATTTGCTGCAAAGAATATTGATACCCATAGTTACAAATACTGATAAAACAGTCTAAAATAAAGAGGGCATGATATTTAACCATTCCACACTTATTTCTTCAAAGACTTGATCTTTGACCAAGATTAAGAAATGACGTGAATGGGTTAAGTTACTAAACTGCTAATCAAAACTGGCATATTACTTAAGGATTTCTCCAGATTTTGGAGTGTCTTTAACTGCTTTCCTCCGTGGTAAGGGTATCCTAAAATTTGCACTTTTGGCCCCATAGAATCTTCACAATAGTGATTATCTAAATAAAATTAATCCCTAAATGGCAGATTTTCAGGCATTTGTGGTTGTGGAGAGTCGGGAGGAAGCAGGCTCTCTTTAATCATTGCCCTTTGCCTCTTCTACCTGGGAATACAGAACCAAACCTTCAGTGGGAGAAGGGAAACATGAGTGTGATTTCTCTCACCACACGGGAGAGGGGAGGCTCTTTGATTCCAGGATTGTATTTCCATTTTTAGTCTTCACTGTTTTCTGCTCTTGTGGAAGTCATCTGCTTACCTCTTTAAAGAATTAGAGGCAAGGTATCCTATTACTCAGACGAATGCTTGTGATTTCAAGAGTGATTAATAAAAATATGGAACTGAGTCAGGACAAATCCATCCTGAAGCATAGGGAGGTATTCAGTGTCACTTCTGATGGTGGGTTAGTATACTTACTAAGTTGTTCAACTATGTAGGCCAGTTGCATTATGTTTTAAATGGAATGTGACTTTTTATTTATTTTTTAAAATAAATTTATTTATTTATTTTTGGCTGCGTTGGGTCTTCGTTGCTGCGTGCGGGCTTTCTCTAGTTGCGGTGAGCGGGGGCTACTCTTCGTTGCGGTACGCAGGCTTCTCGTTGAGGTGGCTTCTCTGGTTGTGGAGCGCGGGCTCTAGGCACGTTGGCTTCAGTAGCTGTGGCTCACAGGCTCAGTAGTTGTGGCACGCAGGCTCAGAGGTTGCTCCGCAGCATGTGGGATCTTCCCGGACCAGGGATTGAACCCATGTCCCCTGCATTGGCAGGTAGATTCTTAACCACTGCGCCACCACGGAAGCCCTGGCTTTTTATTTTTAAAAATGAACTTCCAGGAAGTCTTTACTAATTTTCTTTCCTTCTTCTAGGAGGCTGAGCCCAGGGCCTCTTCTGCATTCTCTCTGAGCACTCTCTCCACATATCTTTTGATAGCACCTACCACATTGTATTGAAATAGCAGGTTTCCATGTGCATCTCCCCCATTAGAGTGTAAGCTCTTCAGCAGCAACTGTGGTTTCATCATCTTTTAAATTCCTAAGCCAAGCTTAATGCGTGATGCACAGCGTATGGCCGATAAATGTTGAACTGAATTTATCTTGAAGCACCAGAAAATCTTGAGATATGATTATCAGATGACGAAAAAGTATCTCCTGGCAGTAATTGCTGCTTACCTACTTGTGGACAATTCTGGATATTTCTCATTGTTTCATTTTAAACAGAGCTTGCAGTGTTGAGTCCTAATTGAATTTGGCCCCATCTTTCAGGGCCACATGACTGTCATTTTTCAGTTGTCAAGGATGCAGAAAAGAAGGTATGTTTTGACCTAAGCCAGGTGACAATAAACAAACAACCAACCTCCTATCACGATGTAATACACATGGAAGGGGACATTTCAAATGTGTTACAAGTACCTCTCAGGATAATCATCTTTGTCCCTGAGAGGTCTTGCAACTATATGTCTGCAGCTACATCAGAGAGCCAGTACAAGTGTAGACTATCCTTTGGGGGGTGATACTGGCAGGATTTGGATCACTTTAAGCTAGTAAGTGAATCTTAATAACCCATGAACATAGTGTTTTGGTTTGTGATGGAGACAAGCAGTGGATCCATGGTTGAATTACGAATCATAACTTTCATTCAACAAATGCAGTCAGACTACGAAGCAAATTTGTCTCGCTTGTAGCCTTTAGCCAGTAAAATATGTTTTAAAAAAATATTTTGGCTAGTCAGCCTCATTGGGCAGATGACAATGATACTATTGCCTGCTATGTTCAGAGGAAGAAAACAAGAGGCCTGTGACTTGTTTGGCCTGTAATGTTTACTTTTTAAAAACTGAATGTGAGTACCTTTAGTTATAGTCTCTAGCTTGCCACAATCTCTACTACTCCCTATTGTCTTACAACCTGCTCCCTTTATTCATTAAGCTTACTTTTTAGCCCCTGTGGGCACTTGAGTTTGCCACCTCCTGCTACATTCTGTATCAAAGATTGCATCTCTTTGTGTTTTCTTTCACATGCCAAGTTTCTTTCATTGTTCTTCCTCTTATATATTTTTTCCTGTAAATTTACATTTATGGTTTTCCTGATTGCCCCTTCCTCCTCACTTTTGCCTTCACTCTGCTTGGGTCTTGAGCAACCAGTAAAACTTATCACTGCCTAAGCTCAGTGGTATGGTATTTTCGCATTTGTTATTAGAATATTGAAATGAGGTCAGTGCCTGTTTTGGCAATGATAACATAAGCTAGTTGGGTATTGCCATAGTTACTGCCAACGAGACTATTGGAAGCACACTTTCTCTTGCCATCTTGCCTCAGAATGGAGACTATTTAAAATCTTGTTAAATGCTCTTATATTAAACACAGTGAATCATGTGAGTGGATGAGACTTCTCAAGGTAATGAAAAAAGAGAGAAGAATGATGGAGATAGACCTGAACTTGGAGACAGGGTGGGGTTACTGATGAACAGGCCTGAGGAAGAAGAGAACAAAAGATAGACACTGAGAAAACATGGAGAGAGGCAAGAGAACTAGGGGAGCACTGAGCCAAAGAAACTAAAAGCAAGAAGGACTTCAGGAAATAGCTTGGCAGTTGTTAGACTCTTCAAGGATCAAGAAAGAATGAGAATAACAAAAGGCCCTTTGATGTGATAACAGGTGACATGGACTGGGTACTTAGAGGGGGCCAGACAGTATGCGGAACACTTGACTTTGGTGATTTGCAACAACCTTATGAGAAAAGTCCTTTAATGAGTCCCATTTTATAGAGGAGCAAACAGAGGCAAAGAGAGGTCAAAGAGCTTGCCCAAGGTCAGATAGCTTGTAAGTGGTACAATCAACAACTGAACCCAGCCGGTCTGGCTGATAAGCCTGTGTACATGACCACTGTGCCATACTTGGGTTTCACTCGGAAAGAGGTCATTAGTAACTATAGAAAATTTTCTGAGAAATTATAAGAAGAAATCTAGAACTAAGAGTCTTAGAGTGAAAGTTATGGAGTGGGGGGGAAAATCCTTTCAAGAAATTTGGCAAGGTAGGTAGTTTTCCTCTCTGGAGGAAGAGTTGAGCTAAGTTGCTTTTAAATCATTTTAAAAGCCAAGAGAGAGGAGTCTTGAGTATTGCTTGGGTGTATGTAATGCAGGGTTTGGGGATATTTCTCTGTTTGATTGATTCTGATATTTTAAATATAATAATCCATTCTTGGAGAGAGGATGATTCCTGTCTGTTTGCAGTACATATAAATTGACTCCAAATGATTGAACCAACATTCTAAAATGTAGCCATAGAAAATGAATATTGTCGTTTAGTGCAGTTACCATGGAAGGTTATATAGTTTTCCTACAATATTACAACTCTTCGAGCCATATTTGGAAACTCTTTTTTGTAATTACCTTTACAGAGTCAGCAATTCATTCAAATGAGCATGTAACCATTCTTTTCCCTTTATGGGAGTCATTTGGGTTTTTAGAAACAGCCTAAAATAGGGTTGGTTCTAGTGACGACAGTCAATAATCAAACGCATTAGTCGTTTGGGGTCGAAAATTGACTTAGATTAAAAAGCAGTGAAAAGAATTGTCTTGCATGGTTCTTAAAACACATGGAATTAGATTAATATTTTAATGTCAAACTTTATGTGAGCCAGAGTATGAAGCCTTTTGGAAGCATAAGTGCTAATAACAAGAAGTTTTCTATCATTACTCCATCTGGAGGTCTTCATTATGTACCGTCTGAATGTAAGCATGGACACAAATTCTTCAAAATCCTGAATCATTTGTTCAATGTTAAATTCCTACCCAAGTCTAAACTGTGAAGACAATACTTGGATTTTTCCCAAATCAAGAAAGTCTGTTGGCTGTTCTGCTGGCTATTATAAAAAGTATAGGGGAAAGCATTACTGAACTGATAGGTTTAAGAAAAAGGAACAATGGGGGGTAAATATGGAGTGGAATAAAAATCAAAGAACAGCAATAATTCATAGTCCATCAGAGAAGCATGACAATGATGAACTAAGTCTGGTCATCATACTTGCTCTCTTAAGGGATTCCAGTATTAATGGAGCTGGAAAAGGCATTTAGTTTTTTGTTTTTCTCCAGCAGTTGAAGAATAGAACAGAGGACAGGTAGGTTGGTTGTAATTCTCCTTCATTCTCTTATGTGCAGTTGATATATGAGCAACTCTGTTATCTTCATAACTTAGCTTCCCTGATGATTCACGAATGATGATTTTGCACAGGGATCTTTTTTAATGATTTCATAGAAGAGAGTTCAAAAAGCTATCCTGAAAGCAGTTGATAAGCATTTATTTTGTAAAGCCAAAAAAGCAGCGTCTGCATTGTGTCTAATGAATGGAAAAGACTAACATATAATGATCCAAATATATAAATAACCAGGTGGTGCATTTCAGATACATTTGCCTCATTAAAAAAAAGTAGAATCATGGCCTGCTCTCAAAGGGCTGTTTAGAAAGCTTCATGGAATCAAGTGCTGATTTTCTTGTGCTTTCTTCCTTGCCGTTTTTCTGGAAGGTGTTAATGAAATGTTTGGAAATAAATTTTACAGCGCTGCATTTATGATGCTAATTTAACATAATTTTATACTTTCGGCAGCTATTATTAAAGCTCCCAGAGTAAATGCCGTAGGCTAACTCCCATTCTCACAGTGTCTTTGGAAGGCAGCGCTCTGAGAACTATGCTTATTTTCTTTTTTTTTTTTTTTTTTTGGTATGCGGGCCTCTCACTGCTGTGGCCTCTCCCGTTGCGGAGCACAGGCTCTGAACCCACGGGCTCACGGGCCCAGCCGCACCGCGGCATGTGGGATCCCCCCGGACCGGGGCACAAACCCGTGTCCCCTGCATTGGCAGGCAGACTCTCAACCACTGCGCCACCAGGGAAGCCCAATGCTTATTTTCTTTTCTCTAAAAAGGTAACAAGTAATAAACTGTTGTTTCTAAAAAAATGTTGAAGCCCTCTGTGAGCCTAGCTTTTGGTATTTAGTCTAAATGGAAAGTAAATACTAATGTGTAGATAGAGGCAGAATGCCTTAAGTGTTACTATGCATCTAACGTGATCTTGCAACATTTCTCAGTTGGTGGATCATTGAGTAAACTTGATTTTCCTAAAATAGTTCGAGGAAATACATCTGTTGATATAGTCGTTCAGTTTCTGTGGTTGAGGAGCTGTGTGCAAGCAGGGAACGTATGCTACCATACCATGCACACCAGCAGGACTGGTGGGATGCAATCATAAAGCAGTTTAATTTTTGTCTCGCACTCACTGTCTCTCTCAGTCCACTCAGTGGGCTACTTTTTCCCCTGCTGGGGGATGAAATTTTCTGGCCCTTTTCAGACTTTCTCCCCTGCGGGTCTCTCACGTGAGCAAAGGCATCTATAGTTGACTTACAATGTTGTGTTAATTTCTTCTGTACAGCAAAGTGACTCAGTTATATATATATATATATATATATATATATATACACTTTTGTGTGTGTGTGTGTGTGGTACGCGGGCCTCTCACTGTGTGGCCTGTCCCATTGTGGAACACAGGCTCCGGATGCGCAGGCTCAGCGGCCATGGCTTACCGGCCCAGCCGCTCCGCGACATATGGGATCTTCCCGGACCGGGGCATGAACCCGTGTCCCTTGCATCGGCAGGCGGACTCTCAACCACTGCGCCACCAGGGAAGCCCTATACACTTTTTCATATTCTTTTCCATTATGGTTTGTCACAGGATATTGACTATAGTTCCATGTGCTATACAGTAGGACCTTGTTGTTTATCCATCCTACATGTGACAGTTTGCATCTACTAATCCCAAACTCCCATTCCCTCCCTCTCCTCCCCTCCCTCCCACAAGTCTGTTCTCTATATCTGTGAGTCTGTTTTTGTTTCATAAATATGTTGATTTGTATCGTATTTCAGATTCCACATATGGCATCTATGTTCCTATTGGTTGCTTACATTTCCTTCCTCAACCCGGGGTGACCCCTGGTACCCCCAGCCATCTGAGGCCTCTGCTGCTCTAGGAGCCCTCTGAGAAAGGATCTAAGCTCACTCCACATCCGCTTTCTCCTACAGTGGCCCACAACTAGTTAGCAGGAAACACTCATACATTTTTTTTGGCCACAATAAATGGCCAGAGTGCAAACCAACTTTGACGTGGTAACAGCCTCTCCCATGAACCATGTCTGAGCATCTGGCCAGCCAGTTTCCAAGCGTGAGACCCTCTGCAGTCCACAGCGTCCTCCAACCTGTTGTGGATACATAACACACATCGTGCAGTCTGAGCGTTCTCCTTGAAGCCCCTTTCATGACTTGTCATCACAATGTGGTCTTCCACCGGTTTCCTACAGAGAGCTCGTGACATTTCAGCCCTCTCCCAAGTAACTCCCGTCCCATCTCTTATTACCTCGGATGTTTTGATATTCTTGATATGCATGAGTGTTTAAGAGCCCTGTGACCAGATCGTCATCACATCCTTCGCAAATTCTGCATCATAGTGTCACACTTGACTTAGAATATGGCATCTGTTGTCTTGTGCTCCAGTTCAAGCATCCATTTTAACATCCTCTAATATTATCAAAGTGAATAATTGAATAAGCTATTAAATTTGGTGTTAAATTTGGTATCATGGTTTAATCTTCAGGGACAGTTTTTTAACTTTATTGGGTTTTTTTCTTTTCTTTTTGCTCTTATGAACTTTAAAAAAAGATGAAACTAGTTTTTATCAGTAGCCACATTTAATATTTGGACCACTTTTCCATTTTTGGATACTCAGAACACTAGAGCAGCACTGACTAATAGAAATATAATGTGAGCCACATATGTAATTTTAACTTTTCTAGTAGCCACATGAAAAAGTGAAGGGAAACAGGTAAAATTAATTTTAATAATATATCTTATTTAACCCAGTATATCCAAAAGTTTTATTTTAATAGGTACCCAATATTAAAAAATTACTGAGATATTTTGCATTCTTTTTTCCATACTAAGTCTTTGAACTCTAAGGCCTGTATTATGCCACATCTCAATTTAGGCCAGCTAATGGCCACATGTGGCTAGTGGCTACCATATTGGATAGCACAGTTCTAGAGCTTTGTTTCTAGTCACATCATCACTCACCTAAGGTCTCTTCCTGCTGCTGTTTATTTAACTTTTAAGAAAGCAGCATCTTAGAGAATCATAGCCTATGTTGATATGTAAAAGTAAACCAATTTTTAAAAAACCACAGAGCTAGGGACCTCAGATTAGAGTCTAATTTCTCGGGATATTTGTCTAAGTGGAGTTTTGTTCAAATATAAGTGATGAATGAAATCTCTTGTAGTCATGTCAATTAGATATAACAACTGTAGCAAATATTTCATAAGGGCTCAGCCCTAAGCTAGGCACTAAGATGGAATCAGAAGGGAGTATATAATTCTTGTCATCAGGGACTTAAAATTATTTTTTGGAAATATAGAAATACATCTACGAAAGAGTTTCAAAAGCAGGGCAAAGATTTATTTAGTTAGGCAGAGTAGATGAGGGAAAGTGCTACAGATGAAGGGAAGAGATAGTACAAATATGCAGAGGCTGGAATTGACCAGGGGAAAAGGGAGGAAACAGTCACCCTTAGGAAGTCCCTGCTATGCCAGACTCTCAGTGTTTGGAGACCTCCTAGGAGAGAAGAGGAGGGGGGCATGATGTCAACTTGCTTAACTCCAAAGAAGGAAAGGCCTATTTCAAGTCTCTCTGTGGTGCCCTTCTATTCTACTGAACTGTCCTTCTGCACAATTTCTATATGAGGCATGGTACTGGGATTTAAAAAAATTCTCCTTTGTATATATAACTTAGTGGGTGGACTGGTCTATTTCTGAAACTGTTTTAGCTTAATCCTATGGATAGGAGTCTGGAGACCCTACCAGTTTTATATGCTCAATTGAGAGTCCTATGCTTAGTGTTTACGTTCCTTAGCAGTTATAGCCTCTAGAGGATCTGTGCTGCTTTTGGTTTATAAATGTATATTAAACAAATATATGGGACTTTGTGGTCCAGATGATGTGCCAAAGTACTTTTTGCAGAACAGTAGTCCCATGGGGGTTCCATGAAATGAAGTTTCCATGGTCAGAAGGATTTTGGAAACTATATACCATGTCCTCTTCTTGAAGAGGCACTGGATGTGTTAGCATATTAGCTCTTGGGAGTCCTGTAAGAAGGTAACTCTTTTTACATAGTTTAACCCACACTTTCAAATCTATTAATTTTAGAATTAATTAATTTAATTTACAAATTAAATGTAATCCCTGGGGTTTGGTTCTTAAATATTCTAAAGTATGATGATGAATGGATAAGATGTGGTATATAAATACAATGGAACATTACTCAGCCGTAAAAGAATGAAATTATGCCATTTGCTGCAACATGGATGGACCTAGAGAGTATCATGCTCAGTGAAATAAGTCAGACAGAGAAAGACAAATACTCTATGTTATCACTTATATGTGAAATCTAAAAAATAAGTAAATAAACGTATATAACAAAACAGAAACAGGCTCACAGATATAGAGAACAAATGAGTGGTTATCATGGGGGTGAGGGACGAGATAGGGGTGTGGGATTAAGAGATACAAACTACTATGTATAAAAGAGTTAAGCAACAAGGATATATATCATACAGCACGGGGGAATATAACTGTTATTTTATAATAGCTTTAAATGGAGTATAATCTATAAAAGTATTGAATCACTATGTTGTACACCTGAAACTAATATAATATTGTAAATCAACTATACTTCAATTTAAAAAAATACAGTATGACTTAGGCAAAGTGAACTCTTCCATTAAATAGTGATAAGTTCCTGGTTCTGAAAGGTTTGATGCGGTTGGCATGCATACCATCTGGTTCTTTGCAGTCCTTGGGAGTACTACTTACCAGAACTAGCAGTATCAGATATTCTTGTAGCTAGAGCTTCCTTTTATAGATTAGTTAACTTCTCTTCTTTCAAAGTCAAGATTAAGATGTATTCCTTCCCCAATCCTTTCCTGACCATAGGGAGCTCCACCACCAACCCCATCTATGTCGTTGCAACTTGACTGACATCACCACCTCTGTCTGCCTGGACCCCATTCACATTTCTATTTGATAGTTAATGCATGTATTAAACTTTTGGTATTTGTAATACACTTTAAGCCAAATCAGCCACATTAGTATTTTTACTTCTCTAATTAATTCTTGTTTTTCTTGCATTTTATTACATTTTTAAATAATTGGGTGATCTAGTCCTTATCTTTGGGGTCATATACTGATGGGTTTCAGTGTTGTTCACTAAGAGGTGAGGAATGAGTGTATTCATCTGTCAAAAAACTTTTTTCCGTGACATTGATTTTTGTGTTGAAATACTTACATCAGCATAAAAATATCTAGAATCCTATTTCATGGCTTTTAAGAAGGCTTATAAGCAAGTTAAAAATATTTTCTTCACTAAATGAAACACAAATGACATTAACTTAAAATATAGACATATGTATATACAGAAAGATGAATATATGTGAATATTTTATATATATTCAGTATTTTCTTTAAAAGTTAAATTCAGCCTATTAGACCCCACAATTTGGGAATTACAAAATTTGCTAATCTAGTTCTAGTTTGGGAGCTAATAATATGCTGATTTATATATAGTCTTCCAGCCAGGCTATGATCCCTCCCATAGACCAAAGAACAAAAACTGTATCTGATACTTCTTGCTACCTCATTGAGTACCAAGCCCAGTACTATGAAGAGAGTAGGTGTTAATTTACTTAATTTAACTGTGGGATCTCAAGGTTGATGAGAGAGAGTATTTAAATGTGAAATATACTTTAATACAATTTTATATCTGCTTAATACAACATTTTAAAAGAAGTACTCTGAAAACAGTACCTACAAATACATCTGTATCCTATGGAAATATTAGTATAGCTATTGATAATTGAAGTATGTGGGAAGTGAATTCTGTGGGACACATGAAAGGAAATGTTTTCCAACTTTCCTACCATATTCCCTCTGCAGCAATTCCTTTCCTCTGAACTGTTTCAGAAGAGCTTTATAAGTAAACAAGAGGTTGGAATATTTATTTCCTCTGGAAATAAAGAACGTTCTAAAGGTGCACTTCATAAAATAGGCCCATTTCTATCTCTCTCCCTGGAGAGCCCTTATCCTCCTGCCTGCCTTAGGAGACATTGTTGACTTTCACTGTTGGACACTCAACTAGGTGAAAAGAGAAGACTTGCTGGTTTGGGGGCAGATTTTACCTACACTGAAAATGTTCTTTTAAATATGTATTAGCTCTTAAGGATCATTTCTTTCCTAACATCCCAATGGAAAAGCTTATATTCTGTTAGGGATTCTGGTGAAGTAGGCTTTAAATGAAAACTAGTGAACTTTAAAAGACAAAGGCAAAGCCATGACCCTCCAGAAACAAATTTTGATTCATTCTCTGTATAATGGTTTGTAAGCTTCACTTGTAGAGTGGGGAATATTTTAGAACTTTCTTGTTGCTCTGAGAAACATAAAAGAGCAGAGGCATACATCCATCTTAATCATATAAAGCTGGCTTTGGAAAGCAGTGTGTAACAGAAGTTAGAATTGCCCTCTTTGAGGAAAACAACCTTTAAATACTGTAGAATAGTCTCTAATTTAAAAAAAATAGCATTATGTGGAATTGGATAGAGTATCTCTTTTCAGACCTTATTTAGTATTTACTTCTTTCTACATTTTTCCACAGTGCCAAACAGAGCGAGCTATCACAAAACCAAACAGAAGGTGATGACTCTGAGAAGTCATTGCAGCCCTTTACTGAGTCAGCCTGAAGTGTGCACAGGCCTCCTCTGTTCTCATGCCTCCTGAATTGTTATTCTTTTTTTTTTTTTTCCTGAATGAGAAGAAATGATAGGGAAATTGTTTTCAAAACTAAATTTTATTCCAAAGGAGTCCTCATTCCAACTTGTCAATATCACGTGACAATAATTTTTAATGTCTTTAAGATACCTAATTAGGAGACATTGTGCTTTATAAATTACCCCACCATTCCTGGAAAACTGGTTAAGAACTCAGAGTCTGAAGAAAATCCTGCCATTTCTTGGCTGTGAAGTCTTGTCTCTCAGCCACGGTTTCCTAATCTGTATCATGGGAATAATAATAGTACCTATCTCATGAGATTGTTAGGAAGATTAAATGAGATAATATACAAAGTACTTAGCATGGGGCCTGGCACATACTTAATACATGTTTAATAGGTATTTGCTATTAACATTCTCATTCTCATGAAAGTGAGAGTAATCTTTGTTGAAAATGTTGTTTTAGAAAAGGTACCATGAAACTTTCAGCTGCTACTACAGTTAACCTAAATGTAGAGGCCCCAATGTTACTATGTTTTCCACTTAGAAGTTTTGTTTTCTTGCTGGAACAGCATGTTTTTTGGATCTTCTATACAGGTGAAGCCCAACATTCTTATTTTGATATCATATCAACCGTACGCTTTTTGTTGTAGCAAAGGCTAAGACCCCAATTGTTGCAGTTGTAGCAAAGGCTAAGACCCCAATAGTGCAAATATTAACAAAGGGAGGTGAAAGCGAAGGGGTGAGTGACAACCATTTCCATGAATGTAATGGTGACTGCAGCCCTGAAAAACATCAGTTTTCACAACAAGGGTTACTAAAAGATTTTGCTTACTTATATGCACAGATACAGAAGGAGAATGAACATGTCTCTTTGTAAAAGGCCAGCCGTGAAATATAAGAGATACTTAGCTACTTTAGAAACGTGGCGTTGTAAAGTCAGTGAGAGGTAATAGAAAATTATCCATCACCAAATAAACTGAACACCCATGTAAAGTATATATTCAACTGTCTAGGTGGATATGAGAACTTGAGTCTATAAATATGGCATAGTCAGTTTAAGTGTGTGGCGAGGTGCTTTTACTTGTAGAACCCACATGCCATTCTTCTTTAGTTGCAGACGACTAAAAGTCTTAGTCCCAGAGGACTAAAGCTGGAAAAGCCAAAACACTGGGATATTTTAAACCTATAAATTTCAAACCTCACTCATTAGAGTTCAGTTTTGTCAAATGTATCCATAAAAAGATATGATAGTAATCTAAAAAGAAAATGTTCTAAGAAGAAGAGATGTGAGTTTATTCATCATATAGCAATTATATCCCAGGCACTATGCTAATGGCTGGAGATGTATAATAGTACATGAAACACACTTACCCCCCTGTCCTCTGGAGTTACGTTCAGGTGGAGGAAGCAGAGATTAAACAAACACAGAAACACCTAAGTATCAGTGTGGTGAAGGCCATGCAGGAATATAGAGGGGATGAGAGCAGAGAATAGTGATACATATGGACTGGTGGTCAGGGAGGCCTCTCTGAAGGATGAGAAGTCTCCAGCCATGTGCAGAGTGAAGGGAAGCTTTCTAGATAGAAGGAAGAATATATGTAAAGGTCCTAAGATGGCAAACATCTGTGTGTTTGAGGAGGTGAAAGAAAGCTTTATGGACAGAGTCCAGACAGTGAGAGTGAGTGATGGGAGATGAGAGGGGAACGTTGTAGGGGAGCACCTCACACAGCACATTAAGACAAGTGCAGTGGTGCTGTGACACCGTGCTCAGGAATAATAAGAGCACTGTAGACTTTTCTACAGACACTAGAAGCCTGATGTTCAGGTTGTCCACGAGAATCTGCCCTAAAGAGCCCCCCAGTACTGACTCAGGGCCGGGAGAGTTCTTGTAGATTTCCTGTGCCTTTCAAGACAGGGATCTTGAGTTTTGTGTTACTTGTATTGCTTTTCCTATTATCCTTGTGCTTTTATAGAGACTCTGACCCCTAGCTTTCCCCCAGGGAAGTAATTAAACTGGAACTCAGATGCCCTTAAAATACATAAAACAAGTACATCATGAAAACGGCTTGTTCAGGCATCAAGTATTTTGAGATAATGCATGCTTTTGAGTGGACGCATGCAGACTTGTCCCCAGGGTATGCCTTTGGATGTCATAATAGCGATTCTGGTATCAATAAATCATTCACTATTTGGACAAGTCATGGCCACCACCGCAGTCACTAGATACATTTGTAATGGTTTCTGTGAACAATAACAACAACCACCTAGCAACATACTGTTTTGGTCATGTCATTTTTATATGACTTGTGGGCTTTGGATGGATAAACTGTGTCTAATATATCTTGAAAATTGAACAGCAAATATTGGTGGAGGCCCACTGTACACAATACATGAAATCATGCTGCATGGTGTGTGACTTTATATAAGAATAACGTGTGGGTGTTTTTTGCTAGCTTTTTTAGTACTTTTCTGTTCCATGAGGGAAGGGCTGTATCTATCTTGTTTACCATTTTATCTCTAATTTTGGTCACCTAGTAGCTTGATAAGTATTTGTTGAATAGATGAATGGATAAGTGAATAGTTTTTAGGAAAAGTTTATTTCTTGAATCCCTTAGAACTCAACTTAAGAAATGAGTGATCTAACATCTCTGCTTTTAATGGATGGTTTTCGCCTTGCCATTTTTAAGCCATGAGGAGTGTCAAATATAGCCAAGTGAATTCTGCAAAGAGTTAATATTTCAGAGAAGCCAAAGTTAGGTGATCCCTTCCATCTACGCTGTGCTTTATAGATGTACATACGACCTCATTTGGTCCTTGGAGCAATCTTGCAAGACTGTTCATATTGTACAGTAAAGGAAACACATTGTGTCTCGTCTAAGGCAGGTGTGTAGGAATGAGAGCTCTGTTTCTAACTCAGCCCATACTGTGTGCATCCATATTCTCCAACAAATATTTGCCTGGCTCTTAGACCTACGATAATCTCTAGGATTGCTTTTAGCTATCATTAATTATCTTTTTATCTTAGCTCTATCTTTCTTCTTTCCTCTCCATTTCATGCACCTCTTTGGTTTTTATTTTATTTTATTATTTTTTTTTTACTGAGGTATAGTTGACTTACAATATTATACTAGTTTCAGGTGTACAGCATAGTGATATGAAATTTTTATAGACTATATTTCATTTATAGTTAATGTAAAATATTGACTATATTCCCTGTGCTGTACAGTATATCCTTGTAGCTTATTTGTTTTATACATAGTAGTTTATACCTCTTAATCCCCTATCCCTATCTTGCCCATTCCCCCTTCCCTCTCCCTACTGGT
Source organism: Phocoena phocoena (assembly GCF_963924675.1). NCBI lineage: Eukaryota > Metazoa > Chordata > Mammalia > Artiodactyla > Phocoenidae > Phocoena > Phocoena phocoena. The sequence continues at coordinate 91,223,554 of NC_089220.1, read as the reverse complement.
AACCACTTGTTTGTTCTCTATATCTGTGAGTCTGTTTCTGTTTTTTATATTCCTGAGTTTGTTTTATTTTTTAGATTCCACATATAAGTGATAACGTAGAGTATTTGTCTTTCTCTGTCTGATATATTTTACTAAGCATAATCCCCTCCAGGTCCACGCATATTGTTGCAAATGGCAAAATTTCATTCTTTTTTATGGCTGAGTAGTATTCCATTGTGTGTGTGTGTGTGTGTGTGTGTGTGTGTGTGTGTGTGTATCACATCTTCTTTATCCATTCATCTGTCGATAGACATTTAAATTGCTTCCATATCTTGGCTATTGTACAAATTGCTACTGTGAACATTGGGGTGCGTGTATCTTTTTGAATTAGTGTTTTCATTTTCTTTGGATATATACCCAAGAGTGGAATTGCTGGATCATATGGTAGTTCTATTTTTAGTTTTTTGAGCAATCTTCATACTGTTTTCCACAGTGGCTACACCAATTTACATTCCTACCAACAGTGTACAAAGGTTTCCTGTTCTTCACATCTCACCAGCATTTGTTATTTGTGGTCTTTTTGATGGTAGCCATTCTGACAGGTGTTAGGTCATATCTCATTGTGGTTTTGATTTGCATTTCTCTTTCAATTAGCGATGTTGAGCATCTTTTCATGTGCCTGTCGGCCTTATGTATGTCTTCTTTGGAAAAATGTCTATTCACGTCTTCTACCCATTTTTAAATCTGGTTGTTTGTTTTCTGGATATTGAGTTGTATGAGCAGTTTATATAATTTGGATATTAACTCCTTATTGGTTGTATCATTTGCAAGTATTTTCTCCCATTTGGTAGACTTGGTTTTTTTTTTCATTTTGTCATTGGTTTCCTTTGCTGTACAAAAGCTTTTAAGTTTAATTAGGTCCCATTTGTTTATCTCTGCTTTTGTTTCCTGGTCTTAGTAGACAGAGCCAAAAAAATACTGCACGATTTATGTCAAAGAATGTTCTGCCTGTGTTTTCTTCTAGGAGTTTTAGGATTTACAGTCTTACATTTAGGTCTTTAATCCATTTTGAGTTAATTTTTGAATATGGTGTGAGAAAATGTTCTAATTTCATTCTTTTACATATAGCTGTCCAGTTTTCCCAGCACCACTCATTGAAGAGACATAGTTTTTCCGTTGTATATTCTTTCTTCCTTTGCTGTAGATTAATTGACCATAAGTGCATGGGTTTATTTCTGGGCTCTCTATTCTGTTCCATTGATCTTTGTGTCTGTTTTTGTGTCAGTACTGTGCTGTTTTGATTACTGTAGCTTTATAGTACAGTCTGAAGTCAGGGCGCATGATACCTCCAGCTTTGTTCTTTATTCTCAAGATTATTTTTGCTATTTAAGGTCTTTTGTCACACGCCTCTTTGGGTTGCTGATACTTGGTTATTTCCATTCTCTCAGTCTCTAGACGAAGTTTTAAAATAATTTTAGGTGACTAGGCAAGTCTCTTGGATTGAATTGGTTGGGAAGAGCTTGGTTTTAATGTAAGTAGATGTTGTATGATGAAAACACTTTTCCCTAGGCAAAAGACGAATATAGTGATGGATGTGGGAGTTTAGCTGAAATTGAACTGTGAATAGAATAAGAGAATGTAGTCCCAGTGGAACCTGAATACACATAGGCATGGAGAGTCTAGCTGTATGAATGAATGTACTGCTGCTGTGTCACTCTGCTCTGGTATAATTTCCATAAGCATGAAGTTAGACCAGCTATATTGGAGTCTGTGTTCAGTGAAGGGCTTGGTTTCTTTTTATGATGAGTTTGTTTACTTGATGCACATGCCAGGAGGTTTGCAGTTTTGTTCTTATAAAAATGACTGGGAATTTAGAGTAGCAGAATAGTCTCATCTAGAGCACGAGTTCCATGAGAACAGGGATTTTCACCTGTTTTGTCACAGCACCTAGAATAATGCCTAATGCATAGTAGATGCTCAGTCAGTATTGAATAAAAGAATAGACGTGACATACACCCAGCCTGTCACCTTTAGCAACAGGACTGGGTTCAGAGTGGACCAAATAATTTATGTGTGACTATAATGATGGGACTATAATGATGTGTGTGACTATAATGATGTATGAGCTAACTGCCTCACTTACTCAAAGACAGTCAGCTCAGGCCAAGTTGGAGTTGGTGTTTGATTCTTGTCTGCCCCTCTGTACCAGTGCATGCAGTTCTATTCACTGTTTCAATGGGTAGCTTCCTACCCCTCTGACTTACTCTACTTGATTATGAAGTTATAATTAGCTTTAATTTAACCCTGTAGGACAGAATAGTAACTATAGCTAATCTGTGGCTGAAAATAGGGGGATATGAATGAAAAGAATTAAAATTAATTGCTTTGGGTAGCCTGAAGTGACAAGGATTAATACGCTATGAATTTTCTTCTCCTGAGAAACATGTGGTCACAAGGATGTCCTTCTTTCAGAGGACATTCAAATTTGGGTGTGTGGCTTTTGGTATAGTCTAGCACCACTGGAATGGCTGAAGTAGATTTTGTTTCTTTTTTTCCCATGCCCTTACCATGGTTGCTCAAAAAGACCCAATCTAATCTCTTGACCGTAAAGTTATCTGTCATCTATAAGCTGAGCACTATCTTGCCAAGTCCCATTGAAAAGCCAATTTATGAAGTGTACTTGGGGCAGTATATAATACTATGTGAAGCATCTCAGAAAGCCTAAAAAGGTAATATCAGAGGGGGTATAATGTGGAATTTCCAAGGAGAGGCTGAGAGAGAAAGAGACCAATTGATTGATTGATTCATTGATCTCCAAAGGGCAGGGAATATATTTCATATTTCGTAGTGCTAGGAAACTGAAGATTTTTAACAGATGCTTTTTAGTTGCCCCAAGAAATACAAATGTCACATTTGTTAGATTTTCAGGAACTAATGGTCCAAAAGACCCTGTGTTTTCTTTTAGCCATGGTGTGTGCATAGTGGCCGTATGTTCTTTGATAGTGTCATGGTCTGGGTAGGTACGAAGATCTGTCAGCTGAAAAGCAACTGGGAAAACTGGAGAGGAAGAAAAAGAAAATTAAAATAAGATGTTGGATTGAGAAATAAGAAGGGCGGATATTTCAGGCTTTCTTTTTTAACTTCAGTAACAGCAAAAAAAAAAAAAAGAAGAAGAAGAAGAAGCACAAATGTTTTCATCTATCCCTTCACTTTCAACATTTACATTTTGTAGCTATCCACTGACTCCTATTTCTTCTTTAAACTCTAATTATACAATATTAAATGTACTTCAGAAACTTCTTCACTAAGTAAGTATAAAATGTTAACATGAGGTTATGCTATCACAGCAAGTATTCTCATCCAAAATATTTCAAAGAAACTACAGGGAAGGCCAATTACTGTCTTGAGAAACAAGGAAGAACTTGTTCCTTTATCCATCACAAATTTATTCTTAGACTCATTGTTTGGGCTCTTTTCCCGTGTTATCTTTCATTAATTTGTTCCATCTTAAGATAACATTCGTATTAATATAGGATTAACTGATTTTGGAATAAATAAGTGGTTTAATGGACTCCCTTTCTAACTTCAGGAAGTTAATACTAATGATAACTCTATTAGTCCTAATGGTTGCTAAAAAGGATATGCGCCCTACCACATTTAGGGGAATTTGGACAAATCAAATCTAAGTATGCCTGGGTTTGATTAAATATGGAAGAGGTATTTGCACTTCCTAGGACATGGCGCCTGAAAGTCCCTGATTTATAACTTAATTTTTCTTTCCTTAACACTTTGTTAAGGGATAGGACATAGAATGCTCTTTTCTTACGTAGTTCTTCTCTGGATCAATGTGGACTGAGGTGAGACTTATAGATTAGTTCAAAGAACTTGACCTCTAAGTGAGAAGATTGCTCCAAGTTTTCTCCTCATTGTTCTTCAGAGTCCTGAGCTATTCCAAACATCCATAGGTTTCAGAAGGTTAGCTCCTGGGAAGTTGAGACTTTATATATATAAAGTTGGTACGCAGTATGCCGGTCTCTCACCGTTGTGGCCTCTCCCGTTGTGGAGCACAGGCTCCGGACGTGCAGGCTCAGCGGCCATGGCTCACGGGCCCAGCCGCTCCGCGGCATGTGGGATCCTCCCGGACCGGGGCACGAACCCGTGTCCCCTGCATCGGCAGGCGGACTCTCAACCACTGCGCCACCAGGGAAGCCCGAGACTTTATAGAAGATAAAAAATGAAAGGAACAATTCTCTTCCTTCCCTGCTTTTTTGAGAGGGTGGTAGAGATATATGTTCAACTGTATGTAGTTGAAACCACATTGCAAAAAGAAAAAAGAAGGGCCATTATCAAAACTAAGCCACAGACATACCGGTACTCATGTAACTATTTTGTTTCATACTTGAAGTTAGTCCTGAATTCAATTAGAACATTTTTAAGAATTGATTTTTGCCAGGGAATTATCCATTACAAGCACATAAAGAATAACTTCTTATCATTCTCTACGATAAGTGCTACATTCAGACATTTATCATGTCATCCCAGAAGATGTTTCATTGCTCCTGGTAGCATCTCTGGTCCTCACATTGCATTTGCACTGCCTGCCCTCCTTTCAAAGCTGTATTCACCACTTGGGTATATGGTCACTGGAAGTGTCTACAAGCTTCACCAAGTTGGAGATGTGTTTTTCAGGCTGACATTTTTTACTTAAAAATTAATCACAGGATGCACTTTGGAGAGCACAGGTCTAGAAATGGAACATTAACAGAGGATAGTCAAACCACAAACATGTCTAGTCAGTCGAGTTCACAGTGTTGCCCCACAGACTGAAAAAATAACATTAGCAGCAGCAAAAGTATTGTCTTGTCTATAACATTCAGTCACTATCCCTGCGAACATACTTTTTGAACATACACGTGGAGGGAGGTACCCTGTGCTTCTTACCGTGGAGATTTGAATCCTCTTCCTTATTTTTCTCTTTAAATGAATGAGCTAAAAATGAATCTGAACCATTTGCCAACTTTATTTTTTTCTTCTCAAATATTTGAACAAAAATACATATTCAAACCTTCAACTTCTTCTTGTGGACAGCCTATTCCAAGATTGTTTGTTGGTATAAAAAGCAACATTATTTTAGCAACAACTAAGTAATAACAGCTTAATTTGTATGCCATCTCAGACCTTATGGGAAGGGGTTGCAAATAGGATGATGATGTTGTATTAGCTAGCTCACTTCCTAACTTTCACTAATTAATTCATGCATTATGGAGAATCACCAACACAGGAAATAGAAAAGTAAAAATGACACTGTTGAGTAATCACAAGCTGTTGACTATAGAATCTTCAGGGAAGGAGGGGCGGTGAGCATTCTTTGGACAACTTAATTCCAGAAGGAACAGGCTTTGTTTATTTAAGAGGCTCATTTGTCTGTTTCCTGATTGCATTCTTATTGTGCAAATGCCAGAGTGTATTACAATGGATAAAATGGGGAAAAAATAAAGTATAATTTAAGTGGGCCAGGAAAGAGTGGTAGTAGATGTTTGAATGTTCCCTTGGAGTTAATCAGTGGTTCATAAACCTGAAATACTTTATCTCGAGAACTGAGTTTCTGACTCAAGATACATAGGAGAAAATATTAGTTGGCTTGAGAAAGGAAGAACCTTGGTTCACATAAATTTATGCACAGATCCCTTTATCATGGGAGAATTGTAATTAGGGATCGAGAATCTTGAGAACATGATTGTGACCTAGTTATTCCTGTACTGCAAGTGCTCATGGGAGGTACTGGCTAGACCTGCAAATAATGAATTAAGAGATTCCAGCTGGGATATGATGAAAGCATTTTTGGGAATCTCTGTATCTTGGCTGGACCACATGGGTTATAACTTGGAGAGGCCTAAACTAGTAGTAGTATATGACAGATTTATAGCCCAATTGATGCTGGGCATCAGAAAAAAAGGCTGAGGTTAAAAAAAAAATGACTGGAGAATTATGAGCTTTAAAAGAATTGCCATTGGAAGGGAGGCTGAAGAAGGAAAGCATGAATTCCTTATATGAAGGGAAATAAAAATAATAAAGATTGATGGTGAGACATTGAATGGGAAGCATAGTAGTTTGTTTTTCACAGCATCCCTCTCCTCTAAGACACCTCATCCACCTCTGTGCTTTGTAGTTCTCCCTGCCACGTCTTCCACCTAACACACTGTATAGCTTATTGATGATCTAGCTCTTCCACTATATTATTAAACTTTCTGAGGACAGGGGTTACGTTTTTGACCACCACCCTCAGCTACTTTTCTGTATCCTCACTGCCAGAGTAGTGTTTGACACATAGTTGGCTCTCAATGAAAGTTTGCTGAATGAATGAAAGAATGATCCAGAAATTCATTTTAGTCTGTCTTTCTTCTTGATCACTTCCTCCCTCCCTCCTGCCCTTCCTTCCTCTAGCAAGTACTTACCAGGATATACCGGGCCACAAAGTCCAATAAAATAAGATTCCTGTACTCCTGGAGCTTGCAGTCCAGTTGGGCCAAGTCTAATCATGTAAATGAGGGAGTCCAGGGCAGCGTGATAGTGCTGGGACAGACATGTGCACAGGAGCTGTGGGAATCTAGAAACAAAAGCATTTAAATCAGACTGAGGGGTCAAGGAAGATTTTTCTTGGAGGAATGGAAAATTAAGGGTTTATAGAACCTAGAAGGATTTGTATGAGCTGATGAAGAAAAAGACCTGGCCTGGAAGAACAAAACAGCATTATCAGGGAAACTGTAGGTAGCTCATTGTGAATGGAGAGATGCCAGAGCAAATGGAGTTTGTAGATAAGCAAAATGGAGAGTAATTTAAAAATCATTGACTTTACAAGGTGTTTCAGTGTTTTCATTGGGTGAGTCAAATATACTAAGACTCCATAATGCCTTAGACAAATAGGCAAGACTACTCACTCTGATCATACAACCTTTTCACTTCCCAGCTCCCTAGTTGCTGATTCCCAGCTTGATATCCTAGGCTAAGGTTTAAGCAGAGCTCTAAAGCAGGGCTGCCATTTCCCTGCCACCGCATTATTTGGAATGTGGAGACGTTCGTTTTAGCTTATGGTAACTGATTGCAAGGCTATAGAGGCTATGTTAGGACAGTCCTTTCAGCCTAATTTTGTCATCTGTGACTGTGGGCAGGGGTTATCTCTGAGAGAATACTCTTGCCTTCCATGTTATTTGCACATGAACTGTTTCCAATCTGTAATCTGCAAATGTTCTGTTCCGGACCCTGTGTTTATGTTTAGCGGGTAGGAATGCCCAGCTGTTGGGTAAAGTGGTAGTTCTGTGTTAATTGGATCTAATATAGCCTCCAAGTTTTAGTATGATTATCTTTTTATATGATGGATTTGTCATCCATATTTGTTCATTTAAATTGATATTTAAAATTAAATGGGAAAAGAGTTTGAAAAAGAATAGAGACATATATGTATAACTGAATCACTTTGCTGAACATCTGTCACTAACACAACATTGTTAACTGTACTCCAGTATGAAATAAAAGTTAAAAAAAAATAAAATAGCATCCCATCTCCAACCAAAAAAATTAAATTAAAGGAACAAAGCAACAGTGATTTTCATAAAATTGGGTGCTGTTTTGTGTCTTGAGTTTCCAAACGGGAGACTCCTAGCTGTCCTGAACTCATGTCATCTGCAAGCCACTGCATACTCTTGACCTTTCCCGTGTTTTTGATCATTTTAACAGTTCTTGGATTATTTTCTAGCTCATTACATTTATATTTTTCTCTTTTTATAATGATAAGAAGAATGGGAGGTGTTTGGGGTGTGGATGTATCTGTACATGATGCCTGCACAAAGTAGATGCTTAGTACGTATTTGTTGAATGAGATGATATGAGATATTTTTAAAACATACACCTCATTCATCTGCACCATTTTTCTAGATTCCATACATATGCATTAATATACAATATTTGTTTTTCTCCTTCTGACTTACTTTACTCTGTATGACAGCAAAAACTAACACAGCATTGCAAAGCAATTATACTCCAATTAAAAAAAAAATGTGGCGCCTATAATTCCATTTATTTTTAGAAAAATTCCCCAAACCAAATCCTAGAGTCTTAATGCCTATCATGTAGATAGTGCCTGAGCCCTACAGGTTTATAATGGCTAAGCAAAACAAAAACAAAACAAACAAACAGAAAACATACACTTAAGCATTAGCAGCTTCCCACTGTCTTTAGGAGAAAGTCCAGACTCCTTTGCAAGAGCCACCAGACCATTTGCAGTCTGAAACTTATAAACCATTCTGTTCTTGTCTCTTGTTTTCACAACCAACAATTCACATTCTGCAATACATGTTCACAGCTCCATGCTTTTACCCATCTGTCTGGCAAATTCTTACTGACCTGCCAGATGTGAAAGCTTCTTCCCCTTAGCCCTACTGTGGAAGAATGACTTCTTCACTATTTCTAAAACATCTTGTATGTACGTCCATGATAATGTTAGCCCATCTCATCATTTCACTTTATGTACCTATCTCCTCATCTAGGTTGTACACCCAAGACAGAGGTTCTGTCTTATTTACCTTTGTGTGTTAGGGTCTGATATTGTGCTTCTGACCAGAGCTAGGACTCAGCAACGTGTTTTGAATGAATAAATGAAGTGACTAGGCCAGTGCCAGGGCCTGAAGATCACCCAGTCTTATGGCCCCTGCTCTACGTCATAAGGACAGGAGCCCTAAACTCAGGACAAGCAGACAGGATGAGCAGGCCAAAGATGCCAGGGCATCTGCAGGGAGGAGTGACCATGGCCAGCTTCTAGAAATCCATGGGGACCTGGCCTGTCTGCCCAGCTGGCCCTCTTTAGAGAAGAGTCCTTGAATGGTGCCGCCCTTGGTTTCTTGCCAACAAAGTCTGTCCCGAGAGATCAGGCTCAGTCCAAGGCCTGAAGTCTCATTTGCAGCGTTTCTTTAGTTGTTTGCCAGGCATCTGGTTAAAGGAAATATGACAGGCTTCAAGGGACTGATGAGAATCCGAGGTCTCCTTGCCGGGCCACAAATTGTAATTGAGAGCCATGTTTTAGGAGCATAATAGAGATTATTCTCCTTAGAACTATGATTTTATGTTTGCTGAAGCTTATTTAATACCCAACTGCCCATCCAGTTAGCTTTGTAAAAGCTTACTATTTTATAATAATAGGCATTGTGCTTTATATTTTTATTATATAATTAGCCACATTGTTTAATTCATGATTTATTAGATTCTGTTAGGGTATAATGAGTAATGGTGGTGTTTAGTACAGCAATGTGATTAGATGTCATTCATTGTGCCATGTGAGATAAATGTGCTTCATCACACGAGCTACAGATATGCCAGTTCCAACGTATAATTTGAATTTTGTGTTGTGTATTCTGGGCCATTATTGTCACATAATTCAGACTATGTAGATATAAATATATGTGCAAAAATACAAACTTTCAAAAATTATTTGAGACAATTCCAAAAGATAGATCTCAAAGAAAGATTTCTTTCCTAATTGAAATGCTTTATTACCTTCCTATTTTCAGATAATGTTCAAACTCCTAAGCTTGGCAAACAAGACCTCTTATGATCTGGTCCTTGCCTACCTCCCCAGCTCCTCCTCCAGGGCTCCCTGCCAGCAGGTACCTTTCATTTGTCTGAGGAACCACACCCACTTCTTCTTTTTGTTCTGCTGTTTCACACTTACAGGTTTTTCCCAGGGCTGGTTGGCTTTGTCTACTTTCAATGCCCTTTGCCTATTGTTTTAAAATTTTTTTTTGAAACATAGAAAAATACAGAGAATAATAGGACAGCTGTATGTAAACTTTCCACCTGGGATTAACAGATGTTAGCATTTTATGTATTTGCCTCTATGTGAAATAAACAAACCGTAACATATCAAAGAAAGCTGGTGTCTTTCCCTTTTTTTTTCCTTCCTAGTTCCTTTGCCTTTTTCTCTCCTGAGGCAACTATTTCTTTTTACAGAAATCATATTTATCATTTCATGAACGTGGTAGTTGTAGCAGTGAGAACCTTTCATTTATAATGTTCAGAGTTTTTTCTTGAAGCCCTTTTAAAATTTCAGCTTTTTACTTTAAAAATATCCTGATATCAAAGTAATACATGTTTACAATAGACAATGTGAAAAGTATTTTTAAAAAGTCAGAAAAGTGCAAAGCAGTTGGAAGAAATGCTCACAGGCTCCTGGACAACTACTATTAATATTTAATATGTTCATTTGAGACAATTTGGAAAAGGGGCAAAAACTACCTAACATACTACTATAATCACAGTTAATATTTCCTTGCCTTTATTTACCTTTAGTTTTTATTTATCTTTACATAGTCATTTACTTTGCAATCAGGACATAAATGTAGTTTGTATTATATGTTTATCCACACATACATGTTTAAAAATATTACGTAACCCCTTGTTCCCATTTTGTTGCACACTTAATTTTTATTTTTTCCTGTTATATCACCATATATGTGTAACATCTTTGTACATAGAGCTTTTCCTATATTCACAATAAAGTGAAATTATCGGGGCATGACTATGGGCACCTTAAAGCTCTTGATACATACTGCCGGTGTGGCTATACGTGCTTCTGAGTCTTGGTTTCCTCTTTGTTACCAACATATGAATTTTTTAAGTAATCAAAAGAAAATAGATCTTTGCTCATTCCTATTAATAGCCATCATCTCTTTATAGAATTAAGTTCTTAAATCTTTATCTTATTAACTTCAAATATTTTTTCAAGATGTTTTTGTTTTTATTGGTATATAGATATTTTTGTTAATGTTACATATGCATCTTTTCCTTATGATTTCATCTATGGCTTTTGAGATTTAAAGAGTTCTCCTGCTTCCAAAGATTTGACAATTATTTTGATTTATTTTCTTTCAGATTTTTTTTTGCGGTTTGATTTTTAAATATATTTGATGCTTTAGTCCAGTTTGAATTTGTTGTGGTCTTGAGACAGTACTAAAGTACCATTGTTTTGCCACACCTAGTTTAAACCAGTGATGTATATGGTGGTGGGTAGATCAATTCCAGGATTTATCTTACATTTCTTTGTACCTGACTCGTATACGAAGTGTTATTTAAATCAGACGGATGGATGTTACTAAAATGTTGGGCTAACCTAGGACCTCCCATACTCACGACGCCCCTCTGTGGCTTAGTGGGAATCTGACATTTGTCCCTGAAGGGTGTATTGCTGTTGTTTTCTGGTTGTCCTCCAGCTAATTCACGCTGGTCTTTGGCCTTTCTCTTGGAATTATGATCTCTGCCTTCCAGCAGACAATTCACACTCAGCATTAGTCAACAAACCCATTTTCCTTAGGCTCTGGAAGGTCTAAAACACAGGGTCATTCATCTGCAGGCAGGATGCCTTCCAATCACCTTTCCTCTGGGACCTGCTTACCCATCTCCTGCGGCCTGGCCAGCAGAGGCCAGTTCGCCTGGCTTGGCCAGCACATCCAGGCCAGCTCTCCCTCCTTAGCTAGCTGAAAACCTTTTTTTCCTAGCTCCCCTGCTCCAGAATAAACAAAAATTCTGTTTATAGCAACAACATTGTTTTTCTGTTTTAAAGGAATGAGTATGGGGCAAGTGATTCAATAACTGATCAAGAATTGACTTTAAAATAAGCAAGACTTTGTAGTTAAAACAGCTTTTAGAACTACCCAGTTTAAATGTAGTGAGCTCCCTTTCACCCAAAGCATTCAACAGAGATGGGAAAACATTTGAAGAAATGGTGTACGGGGGAGTCATTTCATGAGGATAACCTCTTCACTCTAAGGTTCTAACGTTATATGAACCTCTCACTTCCTACCTCCTTTGTTTTTCTCAAAGTTGTTCCAACATTTATAGTAGCAGAGGTCCCAAACAAACTTTTAACTTCTAGGGTCAGTTTGGAAAAAATGAATTCTAAAAAATATAGGAAAAATACGATTGGAAAATGGGTTAGTTATCTGCCCCAAGTAGTTAGAAATACAAAGCTTACTCATCCAATGAGTGAAACACACAAAACAAAAAGAGTAGTAAGTCTTTGTAGCTAAGATAGAACTAGGACGTCTAACTTCAGACTTGTAGGGTTTAGTGTATGGCTCTATCAGTTGACGATATGTGCATCTTTTAGGTAAATATAAGAATTGATGAGCCAGTTGATTTTTTAAGACAGATTTATGGAAGTTTAATTTGTATACCATAAAATTGGCCCATTCTTAGTGTACAATTCAATACTTTTCAGTAATTTTAGAGTTTTGCACCATTGCCGTAATCCAGTTTTCAAACCCCCCAAAAGATCCCTTGTGCCTATTTGCAAACAGTCCCTGCCCCCAGCCCCAGCCCAGCAACCACTAAGCTACTTTATGTCTCTATAGATTTGCCTTTTCTGGACCTTTCATACAAATGGAATCTTATAATATATAGTCTTGTATCTGGCTTCTTTATTTTGCATAACATTGTAGTATGTGTAATACGTATCAGTAGTTTGTTCCTGTTTATTGCTGAATAATATTCCATTGTATGAATATATCACATTTTGTTCATCCATTCACGAATTGATAGACATTTGGGTTGTTCCAGTTTGGGGCTAATACCCTGCTGTGAACATTCATGTACAAATCTTGGCGATATGTATTAATTTCTCCTGGGTAGATACCTAGGTATGGAATTGCTGAATTATATGCTAAATTTATGTTTAACTTTTTAAGAAACTGCCAAATTGTTTTCCAAGGTAGTTGTACCATTTTACACTCCCCTTAGCAATGTGAGGATTCTAGTTTCTCCATATCCTCACCACCACCAGCCATTCTAGGGGGTGTGAAATGGTGTCTCATGGTTTTAATTTATATTTTCCTCATGACTGAGGATGTTGAGCATCTTTTCACTTGCTTTTCAATATACCTTATTTGGAAAAATGCCTATTCAGATCTTTTGCCACTTTTAAAATTGGGTTATTTTTCTTATTGAGTTATAAGAGTGCCTTATGGTTTTTGATGCCAGTTCTTTATCAGATATTGCAAATATTTTCTCCCAGTTTGTTACCTGTCTTTATTTTTTAATGGTGTCTTTTGAAGTATAAAAGCTTTTGATTTTGACTATGTCCAGTTTATGTCTTTTTTTTAATGAATTATGCTTTTTGGAGTTGTACCTAAGACCTCCTTGCCTAACGCAAGGTCTTATAAATTTCTCTTTTATGTTTTCTTCTAGGAGTTGTATAGTTTTAGATTTTGTATATGATCTATTTTGAATTAATTTTTGTCAAGGGGGTGAAGTAAGGGTCATTTTTCTTTTTTTGCATGTGGATATCCATATTTTTTGGTACAATTTGTTGAAAAAAAACTCTTGTTGAATTTCCTGGACAATTTTATTGAAATTAACTGGCCATGATTGGAAGGGTTTATTTCTGGCCTTTCTATGCTGTTCCATATATCTATATCTCTCCCCCTACTCCAGTACCATAGTCTATTGATTACTGTAGCTTTATAGTAAGTTTTGAAGTCTTCCAGCTTCTTTTACAAATTGTTTTGGCTATTCTGGGTCCTTTGTAGTTCCATATACATTGTAGCTTCAGCTTGTCAATTTCTTCAAAAAATCCCACTGGGACTTCAATAGTTGCATTGAATCTACAGATCAGCCTGTCGGGGAATGTTACATCAACAATATGGAGTTTTCCATTCCATGGACATGGAATGTCTCTCCAGTTACTTAGTTTCTTCAGTTTTCTCAGAAATGTTTTGTAGTTTTCAGTGTGCAGATTTTACACTTATGTTGTTAAATTTATTCTTATAAATTTTACTCTTTTTGATGTACTTGTGAATGGAATTGCTTTTTAAGTTTCATTTTCAGAGTGTTCATTTGTTAGTATATAGAAATACGATTGCTCTTTATATACTGATATTATATTCTATGACCTTGTTGAACTTTTTTATTAGTTATAGTCATTTTTTTTGTAGATTCCTTAGGATTTCCTATGTACAAGATTGTGTTGTCTGTGAATAAAGATAGTTTTCTTTCTTTCTTTCCAAAGCGTATGCTTTTAATTTCTCTTCTTTGCGTTATTGCACTGGCTAGAACCCCCGATACAATGTTCAAGAGAAGAGGCAAGAGCAGACATCCTTGCCTTGTTTCTAATCGTTTCTTCTTTTTTTTAACATCTTTACTGGAGTATAATTGCTTTACAATGGTGTGTTATTTTCTGCTTTATAACAAAGTGAATCAGTTATACATATACCTATGTTCCCATAACTCTTCCCTCTCGCATCTCCCTCCCTCCCACCCTCCCTATCCCTCCCTTCTAGGTGGTCACAAACCACCGAGCTGATCTCCCTTTGCTATGCAGCTGCTTCCCACTAGCTATCTATTTTATGTTTGGTAGTGTATATATGTCCATGACCTCTCTCACTTTGTCCCAGTTTACCCTTCCCCCTCCCCATATCCTCAAGTCCATTCTCTAGTAGGTCTGTGCCTTTATTCCCATCTTACCCCTAGGTTCTTCATGACCTTTTTTTTTTTTCTTAGATTCCATATATATGTGTTAGCATACGGTATTTTTCTCTTTCTGACTTACTTCACTCTGTATAACAGACTCTAGGTCCATCCACCTCACTGCAAATAACTCAATTTCGTTTCTTTTTATGGCTGAGTAATATTCCATTGTGTATATGTGCCACATCTTCTTTATCCATTCATCCGATGATGGACACTTAGGTTACTTCCATGTCCTGGCTATTGTAAATAGAGCTGCAGTGAACATTTTGGTACATGACTCTTTTTGAATTATGGTTTTCTCAGGGTATATGCCCAGCAGTGAGATTGCTGGGTCATATGGTAGTTCTATTTTTAGTTTTTTCAGGAACCTCCATACTGTTCTCCATAGTGGCTGAACCAATTCACATTCCCACCAGCAGTGCAAGAGGGTTCCCTTTTCTCCACACCCTCTCCAGCATTTATTGTTTCTAGATTTTTTGATGATGGCCATTCTGACCGGTGTGAGATGATATCTCATTGTAGTTTTGATTTGCATTTCTCTAATGATCAGTGATGTTGAGCATGCTTTCATGTGTTTGTTGGCAGTCTGTATATCTTCTTTGGAGAAATGTCTATTTAGGTCTTCTGCCCATTTTTGTATTGGGTTGTTTGTTTTTTTGTTATTGAGCTGCCATAAGCTTGTTTCTAATCTTGGAAAGAAAGTATTTATTATTTCACTATTATTTTTGATGTTGGCTGTAGGTTGAGGAAGTTCATTTATACTTATATTTATATTTTGTTGAGAGTTTTATCATGAATGGGTGTAGAATTTTGTCACATGCTTTTCCTGAATTTATTGAGATGATCATGTGGTTTTTGTCCTTCATTTTACTAGTATGGGGTACTATATTTGTTGAGTTTCAGATGTTAAGCCAACTTTGCATTCCTGGGATAAATCCTACTTGGTCATGGTGGATAATCTTTTTTCTAGATGTTGGATTCAGTTTTCTAGTATTGTGTTGAAGGTTTTTGTGTCTCTGTTCATAAGGGATGTTGATCTGTAGTGTTCTTGTGATTTTTTTGGTCTGGTTTTGGTATCAGGTTAATACTGGTTCATGGAATAAGTTGAGAAGAGAGCCAATTGATTTTTTTTTTTTCAATGAGTAGAGAGGAGGGAAGGATGTTGTAGAACGGTGTTTCTTTATGGTGAAATTCCATTTAAAACTCATTTTTAATCAATTGTAAACAATAAATCAGTAGAAAAATTATACAAATACAAGCTTCATTTATAAAATAGATTCACTTATATAAAATTACTCTGTCAAATTAATACAAAAGTTTCTAGAGGCTTATTACTCTTTTAAAAATTGTGATACAGTCGGCATATTATATTAGTTTCAGGTGTACAACATAATGATTGGTGTCTGTACATATTGTGAAATGATCACCATAGTAAGTCTAGTTAACGTCCCTCCCTAAACACAGTTCCAACTTTTTTTTTCTTGTGATGAGAACTTTTAAAATTTACTCTCTTAGCAGCTTTCGAAAGGCTTATCACTCTTAGTCTCTGTACTTACCTCATCAGAGACTGGATACAAACAGTCCTCACAGATCTTCATGAGAACCGACTTTGAGTAGTGCTGGTGTAGACTCATGCTTCTCAACCTTTAGGGTGTGTAGAAGTCACCTGGGGATTCTGTTCAAATGGATTTTGATTTAGTAAGTCTGGGGAGCTTCCCTGGTGGCGCAGTGGTTGAGAGTCTGCCTGCCGATGCAGGGGATGCCGGTTCGTGCCCCGGTCCGGGAAGATCCCACATGCCGCAGAGCGGCTGGGCCCACGAGCCATGGCCACTGAGCCTGCGCATCCGGAGCCTGTGCTCCGCAACAGGAGAGGCCACAACAGTGAGAGGCCCGCGTACCGCAAAAAAAAAAAAATACCTCTGGGACGGGGACTGAGGTTCTGCATTTCCGTCAAGCTCCCGGGTAATGCTGATGATGCTGGTCCCACAGACCATACTTTGAGTACTAAGACTATGAAATATAATGCAGATAATAAAATAAATGTGATATTTTTTATAACCCTGTCATAAATTGCTTTGGGACATATTTTGGGTTTTCAAAGATTGTTGGGTTGTTGCTCAACAGTCACGATTGTCTAGATACCAGTTGTTTTTCTTGGCCTCCAACCTTCCTGGGCCTCCAACTGCTCATCCGTAAACAGAGGGCGCTGGACTAGGAGATCTCTGAAGTCTCTTCCAGATCTCACAGTCTGTGATTTTAAGCATCCGTGTCAAAGGAGAATTACGGCTGCATCTGCATTTTCTTTTTATATAAACCTAAGAAAACAAGAACCCAAAGTCTGTGTTACAACAGTTCTTAACAAGATGTTAAAAATGAACAATAAACACGCTTTACTAAATTTTGGATGATACAGAAAGATTAATATCCATGTTCAAGGATTTTTCCATGTTGAAGTCTTAAAAAAGTGGGTGGGCGTCTTGTTTAAACTTATAGTTGGAAATCTAATTAAAAAATAATTGACCTGCCTAAACTGTGGAGAGACAAGTAAAATAGGTGTTTATATTATGAAATTCAAGTTGACACAAAATAGCTGAAAGGCTTTCATTTCAGCCAAGTTGAAATGATCTCATTTTCCTTTATATTTCATTTTATTTACTGAGATACTTAAAACGTTTTCCCCCGTTACTTAAAACGTTTTCCCCTGTTGCTTAAAAGCAAATGAAAAGGGTGGTAAATCAGTGGTAGAAATGTGTTGTCAAAACCTCCAGGGGCCATATCCTCAACCTTCAGTGTATATTAGCGTGATTCTGCTGTTCTTACTACAGATGATTACAGCACACCCTGCAATGCAGGGTGGAGGCCGTTGGTTAGCCTCCAAAGAAAGTGACTAATAATTGACCTAATGTACAGAGCACATGAATAACATATTCTCTGGGTAAGAAAAAATACAGTTTACAGGGTGTGTGAGAGTTCATACCCCTCTTTTCAGCTCTTCCAGAAGATTTAGGATAGTCAGCTGCTTTATTAAATCTTTAATTCTTCAGTCTCAAATTCAGATCACGCATTCGATGCCACTATGTGATTCAAGACCAGACTCCTGCTTCCAGGATTTTCTTAAATGAATTGTTTAGAATTTTTGAAGAGAAGTAGTATCAGTTTTGTTACATGTACATTTGCAGTGGCCTCACACAGTGAAACAACTTTATTTTAGTTTTATGTATCGTTAAGCAATCGTTTCCCTTGGTGAAGAGATTTGAAGTCTCCAAAATATATATGAGTTTTAATTTGCTGAGGAGATTAGTGGAAAGTTAGAATTGTCTTTTTCTTTCTTCATTTAATGCATTGAACATCACTTGAATTATACACTTACTGTATTTCTGTTATTCTTGGCTCTTCTGCAAGATATTTGGTGGATTTCCTTTTATTCATTTAGTAATAATAGGGTCAGCTCGGCAGACCTTTTATTTTTAATTGACTAACTCTTTATTATGTTATGTGCTAAGACACATCCATTAATGTTAGGAAGGACATGGATCAAAACATTTTACAGTGGTTCTTTCTGGGTGAGATTACAGTTGAACTTTGTTTTCTGTTTTGTAATTTTTTTGTATTTTTTGAATATTCTATAAAGGCCATATTTTTTTTTTAATTAGAACAACCACAACTATAAAAATTAACAAAATCTAGGAATTTCTAACTTTATTTCTGTAGTAAGAGAACTTTCCATGTATGTATTTAACATATATGATACACCTACTAGATGCCAGGCATTTTGGTGGGTCTGGGGTGATTAAGGCAGGTTAGACTCAGCTGTTATCCTGGATGAGCTCAGCCTCTAGTGATCATCTCACCAAAGTATGGTCGGTGGGGACCGATAAATGGTACCCCCAATGAATTATTATTACCTGTGAACTGATAATTTCATGCCTCTGCCATGGGGGTTTAAAGAGGATTAATTGAGATTGTGTATGAAAAGTGCTTGGTCTAATAGTGGACACATAGGAAACTTTGTTCACTATGATTGTGCTTTGAACATTCATAGTGATGCGGAAGTCATTACCTCCAGAGGCAGCCCAATCTAGGCCTGGCCAGCTCTGGGAGAGAGTGAGACCATATTCCTCAGGTGATTTAGGTCTCTGAGGCACCTCCCTCATTCCTGCGGTTGCTCTCGCACACGGCATCACTTTAAATACCACTCCTAGCACTCTGGGCTATTACCTTAGTTACTCCTAAGCCAAGTTGCAGTCGGGATTTTTCTGAGAATGCATCCCTATTTGCATCAGGAGGGATAGCGATGCATCCCTGTTTGTATTAGGAGGGATAGTGATGCTGTAGATTGATGAGGGCCACCTGGGGTTTTGGCCTTGTAATTAACTAAATTGGTTTTATGTTATTAACAGAAGATAAGCATTTGAGAAGGCAAAGATATAACAAGGAGAAAATATGTGCTGGGTCATCTAAAGCAGTTCCGACGAAGACACTGAGTCCAGGAACTTCAGTTCAATTCCCTCCAGAATGTCTTTTCTCTGACCTCACAGCAAAGCACACATAAAACCCCACTGGTTTTATATCACAGAAATGCTTCCCTGTCCCAGCAGATGATTCTAATACATATGCTCTATTGATCTGGTTGCTGGGGGCACTGTCCAACAAATAATCCTATACAATCAAAAGCCGTCTTGGGGGATCATTTCATAGTCAGGGTAATGTTGGTGTCTGTGTGATGACGAGGACAATGGGTGAGCAAAGGTCAGCTAATCACAGGTTTATTGTTGTACAGTTAAGCTGCCACAGCGTCACTCTCGAGCTTTCCGAATGCCTGCCTCCCATACCAAGCATTACAGCCTTCCCCTAAAATTTCCAGACCACCCACTGTAACAATATAGTATATAAAAGGATCCAGATGCTCGGAAAGAGAACGGGTGAAGTGCAGAGCACGCGTGATACCTTCTCATTTGTCCTTCTCGATTTTGAGCACGGTTTTTACATAGCTGGCTCACTAGAGAGGTCAAACTTCATCTCCAAGTCTCCTTTCCAGAGTGTTTAAGATGTATACCAGGATTAAATTTACCACCAAAAATATGCATTTTAAGACTGTACTTGATTCAAGGGTCTCTTTGCCTTTCCAACTTTGCACCTCTCTTCACTATTCCCTAGAGGACAGAGGAGAAACAGATTGTGGGATGTGCACACACACTGAGCTCTAAAGATAGATTGGACATGCAGAGTGGAGAGTATGCGTAAGAGAGTGATAACCATGCGAAAAGAGTATCAGATACGTGTGGGGTATCCATTTGCAAAATGGGAGAAGAGAACTGGCTAAATACAGATGACTTATTATAGTTTAATGCCTAATTGCTTGCAAGTTTTAAAAATGCTTCATTTTATACACGTTTTGGGAATGAGTGTATATTTGGAACTTAGGCCACTTGGCAGCTTTGCAGTGGTTCGACTTGTGGTCTATGGCTTTGCAATAGTTTGTTCAAAGTAGATTTAATGGATGTGACCCCTCCCAAACACTCCATTCGGGACAGGTGATTATAAGAAGGAATCTTTTCCTATGAGAATCATTAATTAATTTACTTATACTAACCCCTGTATTTTATCTCATCATCCAAATGTTTCCCCAGTCCCTGTTTATCATGTTACTATATTAAAAATTCTTTTTACCTAAAATGATATCTCACCCTCTAGAGAGTCAGCATCAGGAAAGCAGGAGCTGGCTGCCTGTTTTCTGCTATGTCTTCAGTGCCTAAAACGGTGCCTGGCATACAGTAGATTTTCAATACGTATTGATGATAAAACTTGGTCCTTCAAGGAACACCAGCCAGGATTATGAGGAAAACATCATCTTGGTTCCTTTGTTCACTTATTTGTTCTTTCATTCATTCCTCAAGCATTTATTGAGGACTTGGTATTTGCCAAGGACCGTAGTGCCAGTTACTAGGTAAATCTTGCTCTAAAGGAACTTATAAATAGATACAAACACATCTAACTATAATGCAGTACAGCCTCTTCATTAAAGAAAGGACAGAGTAATGAACACTGGGTTTAAAATGTTTCGTTAAAAGTTTAAGTCTTTCAAAATATTTATTAAAACAACAACAAAATTTTCCCTTCTAACTTAAGGGCTGTGGTCAAAGAGATTATGAGCAAAGGGTTTGTGTGGGCTGCTCTCTTTGCCTGATTTAGACTGGGGGCCCACACTTGTAGGGAAGGTGCTTTCCCCACACCATGGGCAGAGCTTTTCTGCCTGTTTGCAAGTCAGCATGTCAGTGTTTGAGTGGTGATCCACCAGTGGGCCATCACTAAGTGCTATCTCTAAAAATAGCAGAGCTTTATCCTTGAAAGTGAAAATGCTTTGGTTTTAAAAATATGTTTCTGTTTCTAATGAATCCAAGGCTTGGATTTGTTTAAAGGCATGCATATTTCCCTTTGCTGATGGCAGAAAACAAAACTTTCATGCCCATGCATGAAGGGCTGTTCCATTTACAGTCTCCTGACATTGACTCAATTCCCCATTTGTAATACACAACCTGGCCACCATTTGGCAAAAAAAAAAAAAAAAAAGTTTATGAAAGCAAAGAAAAGCCATAAGTTACTATGTTGTTTTAGAATATGTAAAGTTTCTCTGAAGTAGACACATCATAGTAACCCATGGTCTCTTTGGAGCCTACTGTGCATCCAAGTTGTCGAAGATGTCACAGCTTCACAGCATGGACCTCCGGAGAGGAACCTTACAACCATCTGGCCCAGTCTCTGCCTTTTTTAGAGGATGCTATGAAGATCCAGTGAACTGAAGTCACTAACCAGGGATCACAGAGCTAATTGATGGGAGTCCCAACTCGAATCCGTTCTCCTAACTTCCAGCCTGATGTCTCCTAAAATGTGGTCTGTCGACCACTTGCATCCTAATTGCCAAGGCTGCTCAGTAAAAATGTGATTCCTATTCCTCACAAGAATCAGAACTGTTGGGAGTCCAGTCTAGAAATTTGCATTTTAATAAGCCCCTCAGTTTTTCTTATGTACATATTACTCTAGTCTGAGAGGTAAAGCCCCTAGTTGAGAGAGAGATTATTTTTCCATCCATAGTGTAACAGTAGGAAATTTTTCATTTGAAGCTTGTTGATTCATTGGCTTAACTGGAAATTGTTGATAAAGTCTGAAAAGATAAGTGTGATTCTTTAAAAGTTTGAACTGAGTCTAATGAAGCTTGAGTTGGCATTTAATATATTCACATCTGCTTGTGTTTTCATAAATACCTTTATGGATGAATATTGAGGGCACTAATAAAGTGGTTACCTGTTTGGTGAGAGGAACTGGGAAGAGGGTAAATGACGGGGGAAGAGATTTTTCAGTGAATACTTTCTATGCTTCTTGAGTTTTGAACCCTGTGAGTGTATTGCCCATGTTGAATTTTAGAATCATATAAAGGTTTGAAGTGTTGACGTTCACTATAGGACCTTAGCAGGTGATTGCTCTGCCTCTGCCCAGGCTACATGAACACATGCTCTGGAATCTAGATCTCTCCGTAGCAGAAGGCAATGAACATTTCCGAAGGTCAAGGCCAGGAAGGGAAAGATTGCCGGTTCAGTTAGTTTTAAGGAAATCAGTAATTGGCTTGAAAAGATAAGTCACTGTGACTATGCACATACACCCATGATCTTAAAGCCCGCCCTGACAGACCACTCATCACTGGGAATCCAGGTGACCTTGGGCAAATCACTCAACCCTCTTGAGACGTAGTTTTCCAGTCTGTAATAATAATGATGAAAGCTCACTCCTTTTCAATTTGCCATTCTTTTATTTAACCTTCACAATAACCCTGAGGGGGCGAATAGTATGGTACCATCTCTATTGTTCAGATGAGGAAGTTATGGCCCAGAGAGCTTAGTCTGTTTAGGAAGGGTCACATAGGTGTGGGGTGTCTAACTTCCACAACCAGATTCCTTCCACTGTGACATGAAGTGGCATGGATTGGACAATTTCCAAGGCTCCTTCCAGAGTTAAAGTCCTTGAGTGTATGAGCTATTCAGCGCTCAGTCAACTTTTGTTAGTCTTTGGAGAAGTCCAAAAGAAATGGAAGCCACGGGTCCTTAATTTTAGGAGCTCGCATTGTAATTATAGTATCAGAACATGCGTATATGAAGAAGACCAAGGAGAATGTACGAGTTCAGTACATTCCAAATGCACATTATAAATATACTAGAAGTTCTTGTATTGCATAGCACAAACCATGCACCTAACTACCAAGAGGGTGGGGAATTCCAATTCCCAGAGAATAACATTCTCCTCCATAAATAATAATAGGAACTCTCTTTGAGCACCCACTGGGGTAAGCACTTGTTATGCATTATCTCACTTAAAGCTCACCACACCCCTCTGAGAAAAATACTATCCCGCTTTTATAGATAAGGAAACAGAAGCTTAGAGATCAAGTGATTTGAATAATTGTATTGTAGGTGGTGGAGCCAGGTTACTAACCAGAATCCAATACTGGTTTTCGATGTGTGAGCTTCACCACGGGCCTGTTTTGTCTTCATTTTTTTTTTTTTTTTTTGGTTCTTTTATTTTTTTAAACATCTTTATTGGGGTATAATTGCTTTACAATGGTGTGTTAGTTTCTGCTTTACAACAAAGTGAATCAGCTATACATATACATATGTTCCCATATGTCTTCCCTCTTGCGTGTCTTCATGTTTAAGAATGCATAGGATGGTTTTAGATAAGGGTGTGTTGTCAAGAAAATTTAACCAATCCCTGCCAACACCAAGGGCAAGTTTGGTTTCAATTTAAGTCACCTCTACTGTGTTCATTAGTAAAAGATGGGCCTATGAATTCTGCATTCGTGCCTCAAAACTGTTTATTCTGTCAGCCTGGCTTCTCCTGTGTTACCTCATTTTGTAATCCGTTACCTCATTTTGCCTCCCTCATATATGAAGTAGAAACAGACAAACTCCCCCTTGCGGATAACTGATGACTGACAGCAAATGATGGGCGCACTCAACAATTTGCCAGGCTTTGTCTCTGTGAAAAAAGGGTTTTGCAGATAAAGTACTTTTAGTCTTTCTCTTCAGTATAATTTGTTCATTGCTCTTCTGCTACCAGATAGGAAAACTTTGCTCTGTCACCCTCATCTTTTTATATGCCATCATCTCTTTCAATCTGTTCCCCACTGCCAGAGTGAATCCATTCTGCAATTGAACGCTGCGGAAACCTCTCGACAGTTCAAAGTCTTAGCGTTTACCCAGTCATTCTGGGAATTGAGGACAGTTTACATTGTTTCCTTAGTTCACATGGACACAGGCAAGGTTCATAGCTTGCCTGGGTTGGCAGACAGTTTTTGAGGATTGTAAAAACTGTGCTTTGCTCGGGTCCCTGGCTCCTTGACGAGGTCTGCCTGCCTATCCTTGGTCTGTGTCCTCGGCAGGCCTTTTGCTTGAGTCAGACACCTCTAATGAGAGAGTTCTTGGGTTTCAGTCTGGGGGAACCCAGCCTCCACCCACCAGACTTCCTGGAGAGCTCTCTGCCGATGCTGAAAGTGCCTGGAGCCTTGAGGATTGGATCGAGCTGCCTTTCGAAGGGGTCTCAAAATTCCTTAGACATAATATATTTGTGGCTACAATTTGTTAAGAAAGGAACCAGGCTGTTCTAGCCAATAAATTGTCGAAGGAACACATACCTAAGATAGAGAAAATGGTTTGCAGTGCACAGTCCTCTTACTCCCTTTTCTGGTGTTCTGCATTCAATATTTCCAGTAACTTTAAGTAAAGCTTATTTCTAAGCAGACCCCTGGTTTCTGCTCTGCATTTACCAAAGCCCTTGGGGCATATGTTGAGTGAGGGCAGGGCTTTTTATTCACCTGCTTCTTAGTCTGAATAATAGCACTTCTTGTTCCCCGTGTGAATTCCAAGGGCTCTAAAACAGCTTTCTTTGTGGAAAATCAGGTAAGCAGGGCTCCGCTATAAGGATGTGTATATGCTATATGACTGTATATGCAGTGCTCCATAGCTCCCTGAGTAAGCTCTAACAACAAAGTTGGAGCTATATAACACCTATAGCTACTCTTACATGACTTCAGAGATCACGTGGCTTTATAAAAATTAGCTATCAGAAAAACAGACCCAGCCGTATCACCCCAGAGAGGCTTTGCTTCTTTGAAAACGCATTTGAGGGCTTCCCTGGTGGCGCAGTGGTTGAGAATCTGCCTGCCAATGCAGGGGACACGGGTTCGAGCCCTGGTCTGGGAAGATCCCACATGCCACGGAGCAGCTGGGCCCGTGAGCCACAACTACTGAGCCTGCGCGTCTGGAGCCTGTGTTCCACAACAAGGGAGGCCACGATAGTGAGAGGCCCGCATACCGCGATGAAGAGTGGCCCCCGCTTGCCGCAGCTAGAGAAAGCCCTCGCACAGAAACAAAGACCCAACACAGCCAAAAAATAAATTAATTACTTTAAAAAAAAAAAAAAGAAAACACATTTGATGTCCATTCCCACTTAATTTTCTCTCTGAATCTGAGCTCTCTGCTCTTCATTTATCTCTGTTTTTGTATCAGTACATACTATAGCCAGATATTTTATATGATTTTTTGGGCCTCTTCATAATTCTGCCCAACTTCATATGTGTAGAATTTCCAAAGCTAGTTGTCAGTGTGCCAAAATGGCCTTTACTTTAGCAAAATAACTTCCTGCTTTGCTTGACTGGGCTATACGATGACTTAGATAATTTATGCTTCTCTTTACCACACTTTAGGGAGTACCTGCTTAGAAAGGGTTTTATATCCTGGCTTGGAATAGCTCTAATAATTTAAACCCTCCCTTCTGAAATTACCAAGATATCAAAAAACTAAGCCTCATGGTAATAATGTTGAAATGTTGTTCAAAATGATACCCAAGTATTTATAATTCTTTATATCGTGAACTATACTACTTAAATAAACTGGGGGAAGGTATCCTGGGATGGGGAATAGTTGAAGGAAACAAATGTATACGCCTAGAAATTTATAAAATTTGTTATAGGATCAAAGATTGAGCAGTTTAGATGGGGTAAAGAGAATTCAAGTAGGGAGATGGAAAATGGGGTTGGGTGGTAGCTTGGCTTGACTAAGAGGACGTGGGGTGTGAATTGTTATTTATGACCAGCCTGTGTGGGTTGTTCTTTTACAGGAAAACATATTTGAGTGGAGAATAAAGCCACTCTAACTTGTGACTTAGCCACCAAAGGGAAGCCTAGTTATTCAGACCTCAAAGCCTTAATCCCAGCCAATTCATCTCCTGGTGGTACCTTAATTATATTTTAGGCATAGTGTTTAAGGTGAGTGTTAAGTTATTTATTTATTTATTTATTTATGTGAAGTGTAGTTGATTTACAATGTTGTGTTAAGTGAGAACCTTGCAAATGCAAACGTATCAAGTGATGGCCAACGTCATAGGTCCCCTCCGCAAACAGCTAAGTATGCTCAGAGCAGCCCCAGTGGAGGAAAGATGCCATAGAGAAAAACCCGGTAGTTGCCTAGTACCTTTCCTGAAACCTTCACCTCATCCCTTTCTTTTCCCTTCCCCAACCTGGACCCATCTTGCCTAGCCTTCTCAATGAATACTTGGCTTGAACTTAGTTCACTCAACTTTGTCGCTGACACACCCGTCATACTGATGGAATCCTGGCTTAAATGGAGCTTGCTCAGCTGTGCTTTAGACAAACCCTTCTGGCTGACCTGGTTTAAACCTGGCTTTCTTGACGCCATCTCTGGCATGTTCCAAGGTTAAAAAGGACTCTGCTGCCCCTTCCATCACTCCCCTGGAGGGGAAACCAATTGCCACTTGGAACCGGAGTTTATCAGGCTCACATCCAGAGTAGTAACATGATTTAGTGAGAATAGTACTGGACTAGGAGGCAGGAAACAAGTTCTAGTGCTGGCTCTGCTTTTCAATAGCCATGTGATCTTGGGCAAGTCATTTCTCTACCCTCATCGGTTTTTTCATCTGTAATGAAAAGTTAGGACCTTTTTGATCCTAGAAACCAGGGATTCACATAACGTTAACAAACTCTTGAATAAATGGAGATTTTGATTCTAAGCGCTCATCTTTCCACCTGCCACACTGCTTCTTTCCACAAAGCACAGACTCTTTCTGTTGCAGCTTTGTAGTGTGCACTCAACACTCCTCTTAGTCTTGAGCTGGGGAACCTCAGATCCCTTCCTACACCGATACAGTCTGCCACAAAGAAGGGCATCCTAAAAATCTGTGAGTTGGGGCGGGTGGTTCTGCTTATTAATGTATCTTTAAGAAGCTTTTTCTTAAGTTAAATCACTGTGTTTTCAGCCCCTTTCTGGGTGATGATTTCAAAAGTATTACTAATAAAAACTGTGTATTTGGGACCCTTCTAGGTATTTGACGTATAATATTTCACCTAAACCTTAGCAACCATATAAGAAGCTGTCCTTATCTCCACTTGATGCATGAGGAAGGAATTGAGGGGCACAGTGGACATGGCTGGAATTCGAATCAGACTCCCTGTGTGGACAGCCACTATCTTCGCTGTGAGATGTACCTGCCGCTGACACAAAAAGTACCACCTGGCATTTTGTGCAAGAAATTGCAGGGAGACTCTGTTGTTAAGGTCTCAAAGAAAATGATTGTTAACTGCATTTCAGATGCTTGGAATTTATGCTGTGCCAAGCACTTTTCCACTTAATTTTAAATCCATGGGTATTTCAAGGGGAATTTAACCCATATGTTTCTGATTCACTTGTACTTAACTCATCAGAGAGGATTGTTTTGTAAAACCTTGCCTCTTCTTATGAGCACTTTCAAGCTCATACTTGGCTGGCATTGGCTGGATTTAGAATCTGCCATGGATGAAGCTTGATTTTAAATCTTTCTTTCCAACCCGTATTTCATGGTGGTTTTATTCCGTGAGTAGATGGAAAGTGAAGGTGAGTCATAAAGACTCTTCCAAAACTGTGCCAAGATTCCACTGATACAGAAAGAGAGCCACTAACCTTTGAGGTTTGTTGTACTCACCTAAAACCTTACCCCCATTAAGCTGTTAACCTATGCATGGTCATAATCTGTGAGGGTAAAAATTAAATTCATAGATGTCGCATTTTCTCCTGAAATGATGTAGAGCAAAATTGTCTTTGAGAGATAAGGTATTTGTGGTGATTAGGTACATTACTACCTTTAAAAAAACCCTTTCGCTTAAATCCTCTATTTGGGAGAGACTTGAGTTATACAGCTGGTGGAAAGATTCTTTCAGAGACCACCATTAGAAATTTAGCAGGCAAAAACTTGTTTATTATCTTACCGTGTAGATGAGCTGGGTACATTCAGTTCTGATAACCTGCTGAGTTGGAGAATTAATAAACTTCACATGAGCTCATCTCAGGAATGTGTATAATTGCTAGTAGTTGTGCATGACCCAAAGGAAAGCAAGAACAATTTTTGTATCCGGTTAACAGCTTGGTTCAACAAACATATATATTAAGCATCTTCTGTTCCTGGCATTTGGGGATAGAGGATGAGAAGTCAGAGACACACGAGAGACTATCCCTCCTCCTAGGGAATTTACCATTCAGTAGGCTCTACCTGTATGCTTCTATCTATGCCACAAGGCCAAATGGTGTGAATGCCAAATAGGCAGTGTAAAGGCAATGCACCAGGAGAGCTCAGAAGATGAAGATGTTCATTTCGATTGAAACAGGGATTGTGTGCGTTCCTTGGGCTTCCCCCCAAATGAAATGTTTAAGTTTAGGCTTGAAAGATGAGAAGGCTTTTGAAGGGGGGAAGGGCATTCTGGGATGAGACAACCAGACATGTTCTTGGATAATACAGACCACGCCGAATAGTTTTCCCAGGTCTCTGTGCTGTGTGTAGACGTGGGGTGGGGTGAGTCTGCACAGGTGGATCAGAGCTCTGAAGCTCAAGCTGGGTTAACAGGTATTGTGTACATTCCTCAGTAACGAGTAGCTGGGATCAGCCTGACAGCCTTTAACTGGGCACAGATTCTCAGTGCTGGGAACCTTTAGTCTTGGGTCAAGGAGAACAAGGAAGGAAACAAGACACAAAGGAACAGTGTGTGAAATTTACATAGATATGGACATACATAACATATATAGATGAAATTAATGTACATTATACATGGTCTTATGTTTGAATAGTGCACAAATGAGGGTCAGTTCTATCTGATGCAGAAGAAACCTATCTAAAGATGCATCTTATGTGAAAAAGAAACCAATCAAATGAGGCATCACAGTATCATTGTCATAGAATAAAAAGAGCTAATACTATACAAGATCAATTATTTTACATCCTTTATCTCATATTATTCTTACAAGCACGCTGGCTATTGTTATCCTTATTTATAATTAAGAAAAGTGAAGATGAGAGAGTAAATAATTTGCCCAGGGTCACATAGCTGTATTAGTCACTTATACCTTAGTTTGCAGATACAATGTGTATGTGGCTTAACCTTCTCTCTTTCTAATACTTTTTCAATGTAACATATGACACATTTAAAAATAATATGTCATACATATGTTAGTTACAAAGCTAATAAAAGAATACACACCACCCAACATAAGTAGTCGGACAATGCCAATACCTAGTTGAGCTTCCCCATCCCATTGATGGCTTCATTCCACAGAGATAACTACCTCTGTTATCAATTTTAATGCATATATTTTTCAACTGACACCAAAATTGCTTCTGTGCTATCCTGGTTTAAGGTGAAAATGTTAATAAAAACAAAATTGGAATAATTTGCATTTCATGCAAACGCCTCAACACCACCCTGAGGGTTTAAATATAACTCAAGATTTAAGAGTATGGGAAGTGAGATACAGACACTGATACAAACACTGCTTTAATCTCAAGGGTTGTGATTTAATCCTGGGGTACATGAAGACAAAAAAAAAAAAAAAAATGAGACCTAAGAGGAGGTATGAAGTAACAGACAGGGCCTGATCTAAGATATGAGAGATCGAAGTTCTAATTCCAAATGCCATCAATTTATTTTATGACATTGAAAAATTACTTCACCTCTCTGAGTTTTAATTTACCCTTGTATAAATTATATTATCTCTTTGAGAAAGGCAAAGTGGTATAGTGAGAAAAGCACAGATTTTAGAATCAGAAATACCAAAATTCGGATTTTCATCCCGCCACTTAACATTTGTATAGCCTTGGGCAATTTTCTTTACTCTGAGCCTCAGTTTCCTCTTCTGTAAAATGGGGCAGGAATCTCTTTCAGAGACTTGTGAGAATTGGGTGAGACCGCATGTAAAAGTAGCCAGCACAATGCTCTTTAAATGTTTGATTTCTTTTCCTTCTTCTATAAGTTTCTTTCCAATTCTAAAATGAGAGGTTCCAGTACTCATCTTATACATAAATTTTTGAAGCACACAAGCTCATAATTATGGAATTTCCTGTGTTAAAGGGCTAAGCATTTCTCTCAAATCAGACTTGTCATTAGGAAGTTTTCCAAAGGTCTGGATAAATCTTTTCAAATTAACAACCGGGATTAAGAACAAACAAACAAACAAACAGACAAAAACCAGTTCTACTCACAAAGGAATGAGGGGAGGGGAGTGGAAAAGAAAGTGTGATAAAAGTTTATGTACCACCCTTTCCCTTCCCCTACTCTGAGACAAAACAACAGATTATGAAGCTAAGAATTTGTTTTTAATGGTTGTATAGACCATCTGTGTCTGCGTAGTAAAGTATTAGCACTGTTACCCTATTTCAAGGCTAATTGCCCGTGTTAATACAAAGGCAATAACTACCTTCCAGCCTCTCCTGACCCACCAACCTCCTCAGCATTTACATAGTTCTTTGCTTTCTGTTCAGTACATTCTTATTGACATATAGTTTGAAATTGCCACTGTTTGGGAATAGCTCCAGAATTCCATTCGTTCCAGATGTCCACTGTATTTGTTTGTGATTGTTATGGTAACAAATTGAATACATATATCAATTGGGAACCTGGGGGAGGGGATAGTGGTCTTTACTTCCAGTTAAGGGATGTATATGGGGGACATCACTTTAAAAATACCTCAACTGTTAGGAAAATAGGATAGAGAATCATGGTCTAGTCAAACAGAGGTATCAGTGAGCTTATATAAAAAAAATGGAATGTATTTTACCAATGAGAGTTGCCAGTAACTCTTGTGATGGTGATGACACATGTGACCATTTCTCTGTTGATTAATTTAAAATGTGTGTACATCAGAGAGCAGAGTATTAAGGCGGGTTAGCAGAGGCTACTCATGTCCCAACGCTGGACACCTTATCCAGTTGCCAGGAAGGAAAATTAAGTTGATTTTTAGAATATGAGTTCATGAAGGAATAATATCTGGAATTCTCTTTTGAATTTGGGTGAAATTTATTTACACACTTGACCTGCTTTGCTTTGTCGTTTTTGCTCTCAATCTTTAAAATACATGCTACATAAAAATTCGAGGAATGCAATATCTTATTCTTGTATCATTCGCTTATATATATGTTGAATGACAACAGAATTTATGTACTTGGTGTCTCAGTTAGAAATGAGTTTGTATGAAGTAATAGAAAACCTAACCAAGGTGGCTTAAACAAATTAGGGGTTAATTTTTCTTATGTCACAAATGGATTTATCAAAAATGTCATCAAAGGCTCTTTTTTTCTTTCTGCTTTACCACCCTTAGTGCATGGACTTTTGTCCTCATGATTGCAAGCTGGCTGATGGACTTACAGGCATCACATCTTTCTAAAAGGGTGAAAAGGATAAGGGACAAGGGGGCAGTCCAGATGAGTGTGTCTCATTTTATCAGAGAATGAAAAGCTTTCTTTGACACTCCACCCTGTAGGTCTCCTCTTGCATCTTCTTGACCAGACCTGGGCACGTGTCCACTACTAGCTGGAAGGTGGCTAAGGAGAAAGTGATTGTGGATGGGGCTGGATCAGCTGTCCACTTGTGCCTTTTAACATGCAAGGGCAGGGCTTCACGAATCCAGGCTTGGACCTGATCTGCACGTCAGCCTTTCCTTTTGCTCTATTTTGCAAATCCCAGCAATTGTTCAAGAGAGGGGGCCAAGCAAGAGAGTAGACATGACTTAAAACAAATCTATCAGCTCTTCAAAACAGAAACAGATTAAAAGGTATATGTCCTGTCATTTGTGCATCAGCGGCATTTTTTTTTTTTTTTTTTTTTTTTGCGGTATGCGGACCTCTCACTGTTGTGGCGCACAGGCTCCGGACGCGCAGGCTCAGTGGCCCTGGCTCACGGGCCCAGCCGCTCCGTGGCATGTGGGATCTTCCCAGATCGGGGCACGAACCTGTGTCCCCTGCATCGGCAGGCGGACTCTCAACCACTGCGCCACAAGGGAAGCCCTCATTATCTGTTTTTAAGAGTAGCTGAAGAGATCAGCAGTCTGTAACCATGTTCTGTGTGGGAGAAAGGGAAAAGTAGAAGAACTAGGACCTCTGGTAGGTATTTTGTGTACATGGTTTGATTTATTACTCATACAACCCCAGGCGGTAGAAGAAACTGATCTAAAGGCTGACTATCCATTGATAATTTGAGACTTAGGGTACAAATCAAATATGATAGATTCAGGGAATCACACGTAGCAAATTATAGCTTGGGCAAAGGGGATGAAAGTGTAAATGATTATGGATTCGGAATAACTTGGAAGATATGGAATTTTCCATATTTATCCATTTAAAAGCACTCGCCTCCTTGTCACGTACCCAGAAACTAGTCTAGGCCCTGGGGATGCAAAGTTTAATGAGATAAAATATTTGTCTTTAAGGCTCACAGTCTGATAAGAGGTAGTTATATAAGTCAACAATTACTCTGGAGTTTAATTAGTGCCACAGAGGGAGGAAGAGGAAAGTGGTCAGGGAAGACTTCCAGAAGGGCAGTTAGCTGGAAAAATAGGGGAGGCAGGGCATTCCAGGCAGAGGGAACAGCGTTTGCAAAGGCATGTGTATTGGAAACAGCACCATGAGTTGAGGAACTACATTTCGCTCAGTGTCACTAGAGAGGGACTGCACATAGGGGAGTGGCAAGAGACAAAACTGTGTAGGGACCGTTTTGCAAAGCACCTTAGGTTCCAACTTCAGTTAAGTTCACTCCTGCAGGTTAGAAGAAAAGGGGATCTAGAGCAAGGCAGTGACAGCTGGGCTACAGAGGAGGGGCAAATTCAGAAGCTGTTGGGATGGTAAAGTCTGCAGGGTTTGTGGGGATGGTTGAGTACGGGGTACGAGGGCTTCTGTGACACCCCCACCCCCAGGTTTGTGGACTGGGTAATCTGGGCTATGATGACACCCTTCACCAAAATAACAAGTATAGGAGGAACAAGTCTGGTAGAAGAACGAGTTCCTGTCAGACACATCTTTCTATTCAACACTCTGCTCTTCTTGGGTGATGGAAACAATCTTCCCTCCCCAACCTGGTTGCTGCCGTCCTGACTCAGGCCAGCTGAAAGGCCACCAGGGCATCTGAATGGTCCATGGCCTGAGCCACTTGAAGTCCATCAGACAGGTGGAGTGTCTGACTCAAGATCCATAGGAAATTAGTTGCTGAGCTGAGACTGAAAGGCAGGCCTCCTGACCGTTGAGGCTTACTGCCTTTTCATTTCTGCCCCCGTGTTGTAGTCTGCCTAAACAGGTGAGATAAAATCACTCTTGCACTGCTGGTGGGAATGTGAATTGGTACAGCCACTATGGAGAACAGTATGGAGGTTCCTGAAAAAACTATAAATAGAACTACCAGATGACCCAGCAATCCCACTACTGGGCATATACCCTGAGAAAACCATATTTCAGAAAGAGTCATGTACCAAAATGTTCATTGCAGCTCTACTTACAATAGCCCGGAGATGGAAACAACCTAAGTGTCCATCATCGGATGAATGGATAAAGAAGATGTGGCACATATATACAATGGAATATTACTCGGCCATAAAAAGAAACGAAATTGAGTTATTTGTAGTGAGGTGGATGGAACTAGAGTCTGTCATACAGAGTGAAGTAAGTCAGAAAGAGAAAGACAAATACTGTATGCTAACACATATATATGGAATTTAAGAAAAAAAAATGTCTTGAAGACCCTAGGGGTAAGACAGGAATAAAGACACTGACCTACTAGAGAATGGACTTGAGGATATGGGGAGGGGGAAGGGTGAGCCGTGACAAAGCGAGAGAGAGACATGGACATATATACACTACCAAACGTAAGGTAGATAGCTAGTGGGAAGCAGCCGCATAGCACAGGGAGATCAGCTCCGTGCTTTGTGACCGCCTGGAAGGGTGGGAGGGAGACACAAGAGGGAAGAGATATGGGAACATATGTATATGTATAGCTGATTCACTTTGTTATAAAGCAGAAACTAACACACCATTGTAAAGCAATTATACTCCAATAAAGATGTAAAAAAAAGTCATCAACAGTTGCCTGCTGCCATTTGGGGATAGTCAGCTAGAGCTTCGTGTGTTACGAGGAGTTAGCTACTGATTTATGTATGTCTGTGATAATTTTCCTGCAAGTTTATCTGTTTCTCTGTGGCCCCCTCTTGAGTTACAATTGAGATAAGAGGACAGCTTGCTGAAGTGGTTTTGGTTTGGGCTTGTGTTGGGAGGGGTTTTGTATTTTCACTTTTCTTGGAGAATGTAAAGTTATATATTTTATAAAACTCAGATAAATCTGGACAAGTTATCAAAGTAGTGGCACACTCTTATGAATGCCTTTTTATTAAATAGTGCAGAGGCTTATTACCTTTTTTGATACTTTTAAGAATCTGATGAAAAAGGTAACAAATGCACACACTGTGTTGGGTGAAGTCGGTTGGTGAAGCAACAAAACTAGCTTACGATGCAGAAAGGGAGATTTGTTATGAGGAACCAGGGTGTCCCAGGAACTCAAGGGCAGTGGTGCAGCAGGGCTTTTTTGAGGGCTGGGAGCAGGGGCCAAATCCTCTCTCACTTCTCCCTGGTGACACGTGGTCTTTGTCCTTGGTCCTCCCTGCAGACCTGGTCCCTACTCCATGTAAATGGTCTGCTCTGTGCTGCTTCCAGTACATACTGGCCCACAGCTCTCGAGTAGCATCACCTGAGGTTCCAGCCACTGTAAAGATTAAGACCAGCACTCCTCCATCCCATTTCCAAATTTCTGGAAGAGAACATATGATTGGCCTGCTTGGACCTGGCACTCAGATACCAGGTTCACTTTGCCATGTCTCCGGGTCTACCATGTTGCTACATGTGATTTACATCCAACTTCAGGGCACCTTTGGGTCTCCTGAGTCCCAAGTGTGATCTTCAAGTTAAGAACCCCAGACTAAGGAAATTCGAATGCTAACAGCCCAGCAGCACTACGTTTTAGCTGTAAAACTATTGTCGGAAGTGGAACATGCATTGGAGTAGAAGGTATTTGCACAGGCATAGAGCTTAAGAGCACTTGCTGTGTGCAGGAGTTGTGAATTTTGAATATCAGTAGTTAAATCCCAGGATGGTGAATATGATGTAGATTGAATTATAACACTCTCCAAGGTCGTGGATATTATATCCCTAACTTTTACCCTGAAAGGTTTGGAAATTCAATTTTAATTATTGTTAACATGCTTCGTAAATATCCAGGGGAATACAGTATAGACCTGTTCATACATCCAGAGAGCCAAATTCTGGCTCAAGTTGTTTTTTCTTCCACAGTTGGAGAAAATTGTGGTGTTCGGCTTGCCTCTTGGGGCATGTTAAACCACTTTTAATGCTGTCTCTTATTATTTTCTAACCATATGCACTTTCCACACGTATCTAACTAACAGCCTGAGATGAAACCCCAATGTCTGGCCAAGCTGATGTAAATCTTTAGTAAGTGGTAAGAGAGCAGAGTAACACAGTGCCTCTTTAGTGTTCAGACAGGACACGATTGAATAGTCGTAGACTTTGTAGTCTCAGGCACAACTTTAGATTTTTTTACCAGTTCTATAGAGTGGAAATTTCTGAGCCATACAGCATTCTCCCACTGGCTGCACTAGGCAAAACAGAGCTACAACTAGATTGGCCTATCTGCCTATATATTATAGTATTAATATTCAGCTCTTCAGATCATGAACCTGGGATGTCTGGGACATAATTATTATAATACTTCCAAAGAGCATGATGCATATTTGTAGAATTGCTATCCTGTGCTGTAAAGACAGTTATCACGTACAAACATATAAATGTCCCAGAACATCAAAACTTGTATGTTACCAGTGAAGCTGCCAAGAGGCCACCATGATCGTCCAGTTAGTGACACATTCTCAGTCCGTGGGATAGATCTTAAAAATGGATGACTGTAAAATAACAGCAAAAATGCAGTTCTGAGGCTCTAATGCTTTTAAGTCTTTGGTCTCTGCCATATTTTGATATCTGAGCACGCACAGATTTTCGTCAGGAATCTCCTTTTGTTGGTTAATTAAACCTACTGATTGGGTTTTGGTACTGCAGCCCCGCCCATCCTCTCAGCTTCGGTGCCTGTCTTCTACACGGTTCACTCACGTGTTCTGAGTAATGCTTGTTCTTTCTTCCAACTTGTCTGTCTTCAGTTGAGTTCAGCGCCAGACCCCGAGCTGGAAACAGTCTCAGGAATTTTTCATTCATCAGACATTTTCTTCCAAAGAAAAATTCTGAGAATAGGAGGGTCACCTTGAGAACTACTTGATAGTATTGTATATTAGCATAGTTCAGTGCTGTGTGTGTGTGTGTGTGTGTGTGTGTGTGAGTGTAGGGGTGGGAGAGGGAGAGAAGCAACCTACGTATCACATACCCATAAGCAAATGAACATTTGGTAAAAAGCCAATTTAGAAATAACACTTCCCAACCAGTATATCTAAACTATCTCACTGTCGTTTATCTGTCTTGGTATTACAGAAAGCCCATATTTATATGAGGCACTTCTCAGTTGTGGTTAAGTGGCTGAACTTTTGTCCTTGCTTTAAGTTTTTCACCAGATCTCTGAGAATTGATAATATCACTGGAATGTGGTATGTATCTGTTTCCTGTAGAATGAACTTAGGGCTGGCAGCTAGAATGCTAGTGGTCTTGGATTCCCTTGCCCTGTCATTTCATAGAAGCAGCAGTGAAGTTCCCCTGGAGGAAATCCCACCCACCACGCCAGGATTCCGTCACATATTGTTGGTCTGAGCCGTGTGTACTTTACACTCAGGTTTCTGTGAGACTTGGCCAAACGTGTTCGAAGTATGAATTTCAACCATAAAATTTATATATATAACTATCTGAATGTGATACGACTAAATGCTTGCTCACAAAGAGGAAGAAAAGGATGAGAAATTTCACAAAAAAGCTAAAATACACAGACCAAGACATAATTTCATTATACATAGGTTTTGTTTTGATAGCATTAAGATTGACAGAGAATACAGTTTTATGCAGAGCCAGCCTCATCGATTCAAATCACCTGTCCTTCACTGGGGACTTGATTGTGAAAATGTGAAGAACTTTTATACTAGTTATTGGTAGTTAGAGCCTAGCCTTCCCTCAGATTCTCCATTTCGGTAAGTGACTGGCCGTATATCCAGCTACTGAAGCCAGAAACCCAGGAGACATCCTTGTCTTTTCAGTTTCCCTCACCCTTCACATCCAATCCATCTTTCAGTTCTGTTGGTCCTGCCCCCCGCCTCTCCCCCGCCACCCCCGCGGGGTGACTAAAGGACATCCCCCACCTGTTGGCTTCTCTGTATTTCTACACCACCACCTTCCTTTAGCCACTACTACGTTTCTTCTCATTTCCACTCTTGAACCTTCTAATCAGAGTTCTTTAAAAGTAACACATTGTGTTTTCAGTGGCTTCCTGTTGAGTTTAGAGCCAAATCCAAACTCCTTACCATGGCCTAGACTGTGCTGTGTAATCCAGTCCCTGCCTAATGTTTCAGTTTCACCGTGTGCCCCGTTCCCCTTCCTCTCTCAGCTCTGTTCACAGCGGCCTTCTCTCATGTCTAGAGAAGCCAGGCTACCTCCCAGCTGTCTCTGAAACCTGGAAAGCGCTTACTCTCATTTTCACAGCTTGTCTGCTCTCAGCCTTTAGGCCTCAGTTTAAATGTCACCTCCTCCAAGAAGTCTTCCCTGATAACCCTTACCAAGTCAGGTATCCGCAATTACTTTTTGTCATGGCAGCATGCTTATTTCATTTGTAGACTAAATCACAACCTGAGATCTATAATTATTTTTAATGTATTTACCTGTATCTGTTGACTTCCTCCCCCAAACAGGTTTTAAACTCCATGTGGTCAGGGACTTTATCCCATGCTGCCCACTGATACAGCACAATTAATATTTGTTGAATGAATAAAGGATCCCTGATTACATGTTACAGTTGTAAAGTTTACTCATTGAGCCTGATCATTGAACTCAGAATGTCTGATTTTATTTTATGCAGTGGGATTTTTTTTTTATGGTGGTGAAATACATATACATAAAGTTTGCTCTTTTAGCCATTTTTAGGTGTGTGGTTCAGCGGCATTTTAAGTACATTCACACTGTGTGTAGCCATCACCACCATCCATCTCCAGAACTTTTTCATCTTCCCAAAGTGAAACTCTGAACCCATTAAACAATAACTCCTCACTCTTACCTCCTCCAGCCCCTGGCAACCACCATTCTACTTTTTCTCTATGAATTTGACTATTCTCGGTACTTAATATAAATGGAACTTGCAGTGGAATATTTCTAATCAATTTGTTTTTATTATCCCTGTACTAACATAGGCCTTTACCTTCCAAATATGAAAATCTCATTTATCATAAAAATCTTCCAATTTTAATGATAAGACATTCTATTAGGTTACTTCGGAAATTTAATTCATTGTTCGTAGAACTTATATTTGGAACTTAAGCAGTATTACAGGGCACTTTTGAGATATATGAGTTGATCTAAGAAGATGTTGGTCCTGGAAATTTTTATATTGAATATCATTGATCATAGGGCCCTTTACTCTTATGTTGTTAATCTTGCTTTTGGATGGTAGAGAATGTTTTCTACTTCGTGGCTTTGAAGAAAATATAAAAGAACAAATAAATCAAATTGTTATATAATACTATTGTTTTTGTCTTGCTGTTCAATAGCTGATGCTCTGTGGTGAAACTGCAGTTTGGTTTAATGTGGCACTCATACAAGCCATTTTAAAAGTGAATAAATCAGAGCCAGCTGGTTCTTTCAAGTTGAATTTGCAGACCATTAAAAATGAAGACACTCTCTGTGATTTTATTATCTTGATGGTAAATATATCGCCTAAACCAGAATGTGACTTTTATCCACCCCCTAACTATTTTGTTTTTTTCCAGTAAAAGTAGTTTAGAGATAACTCTGGGGGAAAATGGCTATCAGTAATGACTTGTAGGATGTACAGTGAGGGGATGAATAATGTCAGGTAAGTGATTATTTGGAAAGGAGATATTCTCTTCCCTGAGCAAGATTGCTTACTGTTTTCTTCATCATGGAGCAGAATAAAATGTGGTAATCATTTTCTGTAGTTGAATTGCTGACACACAAAATCGGGTCTGCAGAACTATGGCTTGGATTTTGGTGAGTTGCTTAGTCTGTGTCTATTAGTCTATTAGATTAAATGCTATACAACAAATCACCTTGTTTCTGCAGTGTTTTTAAAAAATTAATTTATTTATTGATTGATTGATTTTTGGCTGCATTTTGTCTTTGTTGCCACGCGTAGGCTTTCTCTAGTTACAGTGAGCGGGGGCCACTCTTCGTTGCAGTGTGTGGGCTTCTCATTGCGGTGGCTTCTCTTGTGGAGCACGGGCTCTAGGCGCGCGGGCTTTAGTAGTTGTGGCACGTAGGCTCTAGAGGGTAGGCTCAGTAGTTGTGGCTCATGGGCTTAGCTGCCCTGTGGCACGTGGGATCTTCCCCGACCAGGGCTAGAACCCATGTCCCCTGCATTGGCAGGTGGATTCCTGACTACCGCGCCACCAGGGAAGTCCCTGTTTCTGCAGTTTTGAATATTTATATTAAAGTTTGTATGGCAATACTTTTAACTTATGAATTAAAGAAGTTGAAAGACAGAGGAAAACATTAACACAGAAATAGTGTTGAGCTTATTCCTATGCTTTATTTCTAAAGTGCTTTAAAATAATTAGTTATCTACAGTTAAGCTGTACCACAGATACAGTTGCTTAAAGTAAACATTTTGCATAGTGTAGTTTAGAAAAATTTGCCAAAAGGTCATATTCTTTAAATAACATTGTGTAGACCATGTTTAACAGGCAGTCTTGCATGCAGTATTTCATAGAAACATATGGATTGGAAATTAGATTCAAAATACATCGTGTCATTAAAAAAAAAAAACAGCTTGAATGAAATAGGAGATGCACTACTGCATAGTACAAGTAGCCCTGAAAGGAATTCCCATCCCTCCCCAAGAACTTTTACTACGAAAAATTTCAAACCTACATTAAAGTTGAAATAATAATATAAAGTATACCCACATACCTTCTACTTATGCTAAATATTTAACATTTTCCCACTTTTATACACATAATGCTCTGTATGTATATATGTGTATATATATATATTTGTGTATAATATACTAATATATGTATATATTGTATGTCTAGTTATCTACATGTTATATATTATATATAATTTATATTTAATTTGTATATATTTAATATACATTATATATTTAATTATATATAATATCTAATGTACAATATAATTTATAATACATATTACATAAGTACGTGTTATTATATATGTATGATAATTATATATTGTGTATATATTTGTATATATATATTTATGGTCTGTTTCGCTAAATGATTTGAAAATTAAATTGAATACATCATGGCACTTCACCTCTAAACAATAAGGCTATCTCGTATATAACTGTAATACCATGATCATGTCTAAGAGAACAATAATTCCACAATATCGTCTAATATCCAGCCCATATAAAATTTCCCCAGTTGTCTCTTTTTGAAACAGTGTCCAACTGAGTTTTGGTTATTATATCTTTTTAATCTAAAATAATAACTCTACCTTCTTTTTTTGTGTATGAGGGGTCATTTACTTTTGGAAAAGTTCAGGCCAGTTGCCTTTGAAAATCACACAGGCTGAGTTTTCTGATTGCTTCCTTGTGGTGTTATTTATCTTGTTCTTCTATCCCTGTATGCCCTCTTGACTGGAAGCTTGGTCAAGAAGCTTGATATAAGCTTTGACTATTTTGGGCCTAAACTTCTTAGATAATGTTTAGTACTGTGTATTTCATCATATCAGCGGCTGTGTGGAAAGATGTCAGCATGGTCTGCAGTAGTGCAATTCTGGAGGAAATTAAGAGTTAACTTTTGGTGTTACTGATGGTAAGTTTGATCAATGTCTTTGGATCCTGCTTGGAGAATCCCCCTGGAATTTTACTCAAGTACCAGCTCCCACACTGGACAGGGAAGCTGGAAGTGGGAGATCATGGTAGTGGAGTGATGCCATGTATGTAAATGTGCTTTGTGACACTGGGAAGGGAGAGCTTGGAAATGTGAATTCCGTTGACTATCAGGACAGTGGAGTAGTTGGTGTTTAGCCTTCTTAAATTTTGATTCGTTGTTTGGTTTAGTGAGCTTGTGGTCAAAATAATTAATAAAGAATATGATAAAGTGCCTCATAGTCAATCAACACTATGGAAGTGAATACTACTTTGCTGTGATTAGAATGTCTATCCTGGTTGAAAGATACTGAGTTATGTTGAGTGGCAATGATCCCAGCTTATGGGCTGTCTCACATTTCTAAGGTTAGACTTTCAGGTGAGCATTCAGCTATCTTGCAAACACTTTGCAAACTCACTTTGGGGGCTTTTACAAAATATGGATGCCCAGCCACCATGCCACATCTACTGAATCACATTCCAAGAGGGAGGCATATGGGAGGACAGGGGTGAGACCCAGGCATCAGTATTTTGCACAACATCCCTAGGTGATTTGGTTATGTCCTAAGGGTAAGAATGATTGGAGTAAGAAGAAACAGCAGCAATTATGAGACTGATTACGATCGTGGAACTTCTTTGCTTTCATTTTGCTCAGACCAAAAGTTCTCTGACCTCCTTCCTTCAAAAGGTTGTATTGAAATTCCACACGTTAGGAGCTTAATGTGTCCCAGGCTAAACTACCTGGAAGGAAGAAGCATGCTGTGACCCTCTCTATCATGGATAAGTTGATATCTCATTGTTTTGTTTGTAATTTTTATGAAAAGATGGATTTAAAATAATTGGAGCCTAGTGCCCAAAATTATATCCTTGTGCCTTCCCTGCAGTTTGTGGTTTAGTGACTGGGTAGGAGTGACAAGAATTCATTGTACTACAGTTCTTTTTCTGTGAATGATGCATTTGCTTCAGGGGGAAGTCTGATTGCAAATGAAAGTGAAGTAACGCCACAGGTCACAGCATTCTGAGCTGCAGGGCTGGGAAGGAGCTGAGGATTAGAGGCTGCAGATATACATTGGTTAGATCCCAAGCCTTGAGGCCAAATCTGTTGGGACTGGGGAACAATCCTTGAGCCTAACCACTCATAATGGGAACACGTAGATGCAGAATTTCCCATGAACCAGCCACACTAGAGTAAGCCAGTTAAAAACAATTAAAATTGCATTTTAATGTTAGAAAGTCTTGGCCTATCGCCCTAGTTCATGGAGGTCTTATAAGGAAGTGATTGTAGAGCAACTTGTGAACAAAAAGTGTTTTTAATACGATATTTTATTTGCATGAGGAATAATGATTTACGTTGAGGGAATGAGTCAGATATTATCCAAGCATTGAATTAAGCACATTCCCTGTCTAGAGCTGGGACTGTCTGAAAAAAGAATATGTAAATTTAGCCTAGTATCACGTAAGTGCTATGGGAATAATTGTAAATAATTGGATTATTAGTAAGGAATTGGGAGTGTGGGCAGATTTTTTCTGTGGTTGGAGTATTGGACTAAAAACAGCATAACTTTGGCAATCTAAATGAAGCACAGGACAAAAAGCACATGCTGCCAAATCGGAATGACATTTGAAAACCACGTTAATACAGCATTTACCTTCCAAAACATTTTTAGATCCAATTCTGTTTCATCCAGATTATGCCTCTCCCTCTGCAATCAGCCATTTTCGTTGAAAATTTGACTCTACAAATCCACTTATGTCCACTTACTAAGCTGCATCATCAAATGAGCTGGTTCTTCTCTTTGTCTGTAGTGATAAGGATCTAGTGTGGAAATGTGGTAAGTCCACAGATTCTGTTACACATACTCAAACTATTTGCCAGATATTTAGTGTATGTAGTAAAGATGGATCCCTATGGGCTCCAGAGATGCCTGATGAATATTGTCAGAATTAACAAGTGCTGTTTCTATTCCATGTGTTTCATATTGAAATGAGGGCAAAAAGTTGTTTACCCTGGAAAAGTCTGAAGGGTTATTTTTTCTCCTGATGCAAACCTTCCGATGAGGAATTCATGTCTGAAGTCATGAACCAGTGTTAGATAGGACTGACTCAGATTTTCCTAGTTTTCTAGTGGACCTTGATTTTGCTGGTGTCACTCACAAAACACTGTATTTGCATGTACCTGGAATCTTTGCAATCCTCGTATGTAAGATAATTCCATGGAGTATCTTGGCAAAATGAAGAGGAAAAACAAATCCAAGCAGTGTTGAAAACTAAAATTCATGTTCCATTATGTTTTTTAAAGATTGAAAAATGGCATACCAACAAGAGTCTATTTGATTAAAGTATTTGCATTTGTCTCAGTAAGTCAAGAGGAAAATAGGAAATAAACCTAAATTTCCTTCCTCGTTACCTAACATGGAAGGTTTTATTTATTTTTTGAATGAAAGATTATGTTGCTGTGATCTTTCTAGTCTCAAATATAAGATATATATAGTCATAAAAATCTTGATGGCTGTTGCATGAGATTAAATGATTGAATAATTTATGATATAACTTGATGGAAAATTATGCAGCAATTAAAGCCGTGTGTTAGAATAGTATTTACATGGGAAAATGCTTTCGGCAATGTTAAGTAAAAAAAACAGCAGGATTCAAAATTGAATATTTGATATAATTCCCATTTAGTGGTAAAAAATAAAACACACATGTAAAATTATGTAGGATAATATAACTGATATGTTATCAGACTTTCTTTAAGTGCAATTACATGTGATTTTTATTTTCTTATTTATATGGGACTGCCTTTTCCTAATTGTCTGAAATAGTTATTTTCCAATCAGAGAGAGGGGTGGGATAGGGAGGGTGGGAGGGAGACGCAAGAGGGAGGAGATATGGGGATATATGTATAGGTATAGCTGATTCACTTTGTTTTAAAGCAGAAACTAACACACCATTGTGAAGCAATTATACTCCGATAAAGATGTTAAAAAAATTATAATATGAAAGAAACCATCTATGAGAGAAGTATTTAACAAATGCCCCTTAGTACTATTTGGAAGAACTGAGCCAAAGAAAGAATGATGGCTACAGCATTTGACTTTGTTCAGGCAGTTACTGTGTTTAGGAGCTACTTGGTTGCACACCACCATGGTGCTGTGTGACTTTTTCTTTATTGACAGACTGAAATGAGGGCAGAGATTTTACTCAACAGCTCAAGCATTTAATTTTTGTATTCTTGTTTGAATACAGTAACTATGGAAGACGATAGCAGATTTTGAATAGATCTGGCATATTATGAAGAATATTAAAATACACTTAGAATTTGATAATATAAAAGTAAAATGCAATCAGCGTAAAAAAAATGCAGAAACAAAGTAAAAAAACAATAATAAACTAAAGAAGTATCAGGAGATAGGGCTGGAAAGTTGGGCCAGAGAATGTAGAGACACCAGGAGAGCAAAGGTCTAAGGTTGGTTTTCTGGAAAGATAATGCTGTTTGTGTTTCTGTACCGGTTACACAATTTTTGGCCTATTTGCATATTCTGTACTAGTATTTACTTAATATTTTTCTTTTTTTTGCGGTGCGCGGGCCTCTCACTGTTGTGACCTCTCCCGTTGCGGAGCACAGGCTCCGGACGCGCAGGCTCAGCGGCCATGGCTCACGGGCCCAGCCGCTCCACGGCATGCGGGATCCTCCCGGACCGGGGCACGAACCCGTGTCCCCTGCATCGGCAGGCGGACTCTCAACCACTGTGCCACCAGGGAAGCCCTATTTTTCTTTAAATTGAATTAAAAGGTTTTTTTAATTCATTCTCATCATAGCAAACATATCTATGCTATTATGAGTCTGGCAGGTTTGTACTTTTTAATAATAATTCAAATTGAAATTAATACATGACTATTAAAAGAAGACAATCTAAGGTCATCTTGCATCCCATCATAGCACACTTTGGTAAGCACTGGCATGGAGAGAGGGAGA
This sequence comes from Phocoena phocoena, assembly GCF_963924675.1. Classification (NCBI taxonomy): domain Eukaryota; kingdom Metazoa; phylum Chordata; class Mammalia; order Artiodactyla; family Phocoenidae; genus Phocoena; species Phocoena phocoena. Next base: position 91,178,684 of record NC_089220.1, on the reverse strand, counting down.
TGTGGAGATGAGGACTTCACGTTTGGACCATTGTGTCCATCTCTCAAGTGCTGCCGTAATTTGGGCCTAATTCTCTTGCTGTGCTTGACTGGGTGAAGCTTTGTCTTTGGAATTTCTTGGAAGGCTCATCTTCCAGCACAGGCATTCGGGCAGTGCCATTGACCACAGGTGGCTGGCTCATTCCAGCAAGGAAGAAGGGAGAGTGAGGAAGAACATTTAGTGATGGGGAGCAGATGGGACCGTAACTGCAACAGAGAGACAGGAGGAGGGGATACACAGGATAGTGGGACACAAGCTGGGAAGAGTCAGCTATTGCCCAAATGTTGTCATGGTTCAGCCTGTTCACTCTTGTGGGTACTGTGATAAAGAGTTGTCCTTAGCGAATGGCATATCATGACTCATGAGGTACTTGGAGAAAGAAAGAAGAACATCAAAACGAAAGTATAGCCCGGTGGTTTCATTAGCACACCCAGTGATTTTCGTAAACCTGTAGAATTCAGTGGTGAAAGGAACTTACCGGGGTCATTTAGTCCATCCCTAGTCTCATAGGAAGCACTCTATCTGTGCACTTCCAGAAATGACATGAGGAAGCATGCGGTGCTGGTGGTGGATAGGAGCCCATGAGTCTTGCCACGGCCCAGCCTCCCTTATCAGCCAAGGCCGCTGTAGAACAGAAAGGGTTATTATGGCCCAGATTTCTCTCCCACGGGGAGGCGGGGGACAGCTTGGCTTTGGTCCTCACTACATCTTAATCTTTCTTGTTTGCTGGCTGCCGAATCCAGATTGACTTTCTCCCTTTACAAAAAAAAAAAAAAAAAAAAAAAAGGAGACAGATTTTGTACTGGTGAGACTACTACTTGGAAATGGAACTTCTCCTGTGATCTTAGCTTATCCCTGTTTGCTTTAAGATGATCCTTTTGCCCAAGGGATACAGTGATTTCAGATCAGTGCCCTCACTCTTTAAATACCTGATGTCTTTTGCATATCTAACTTTTCTGCTCGTTGTTTTTTGTTTTGAATGGGGTTTGTTTGTTTGTTTTTGGTTTGCTTGGTTTGTTGTATTTGAAATAAGGTGGACCCAATCCAAAAGAAACAAGTAACCATTTCCGTTTTTCAAGAAACTGCAGAGAAGAAGGTGCCATGACTTGCCTCGTTGCAAGTTTTGAAATTCTTTGCTTTCTCCAACCTAAATAATAATAGACTGTAAACTCTATGAGGGCAGGGATTTGGGATCTTTGAATCACTGAAACACCTATATCAAGCATAAGGGCTGATTCATAATCGTCACTGATACAGTTTCTTAAGTGAATGAATGTGTAAATAGTATTATGATGTCATGTTTGGATAGCATGTCACGGTTGTAAAGTATTTTCCATTAGCTCATCTGATCCTGACAACAGTATCTTCAAAGTGGATAGGAACTAGTGTTTTTATCCTCATTTCGTAGGTGAGGTAAATGGGGCTCAGAGGCGGAAGGGTCTGCCCAAGGCTTCACACGGAGTCAGTGATGTGCGGTTCTATTCCTGAAGACCGTTGTGCAACTTGGAGTCCAGTAAGACAGGCCCAGCTGTTCTTCTGCATGATAGTTCCTGCTTTTCTGGACTTTCATGGAATTCTCCTTCTTTATTTTCAGATTACAGGACAGGCCCGTGTTTTACTGTGATCAGCAACCAGATGTGCCAGGGACAGCTCAGCGGGATTGTCTGTACAAAAACACTCTGCTGTGCCACGGTGGGCCGCGCCTGGGGCCACCCCTGTGAGATGTGCCCAGCCCAGCCCCACCCCTGTCGGCGCGGCTTCATTCCAAATATCCGCACAGGAGCTTGTCAAGGTAAACCCCGGGCCGATGGAGTTATTAATGGATTCATCTTATTTGCTCTGGAGAGCCATTCTCCAGTGAAGTTGGAGAGAATGGAAAAGCAGTGTCAGAGGCATAGCTTCACGATTTCGCTGACGGCATGATATCCAACTTAGGCATTAGGAGAGTGGCTCCAGAGACAGCAGCTGGTCCCCCTGGATTTTTCCTTGCCAGTGGTTTCCCCCTCCATCCCCAAACGTGTTTCCCGGGGGTGGTATGATTCTGTTTAGAGCAATGCTCTATGTTAGAGCAATGCTGTGTACAAACACAAAGCAAAATTTGTGAATAAGGTAGTTTGTTTTTCTTAATTTTTTCCCCCTTCATTTGAAATTGCTGGAGTTCCTCTGTCTCATGGATTGTACTTAGTTGACCTGAGGAAAATTGTTCCTCTCTCCATTTTACATGCTACATTATGGAGTTTTTTCTGTTTTTTTTTTTTTTTTTTTACAAGTCAGAAATAAATTAGGATTTGTTTCACAGTTTTAAATATCCCCAGATGTTGCCTGCTTGCTTCTTCTCCTGCCTCCCATGGAAGCCCTTACTCTGTTTTTGGCTTTTACTCCTGTCCTTCCAGCTGTACAAATTCTTTTATTGTCTGGATGTCTGGCAGGAAATAGGAGGAAGTGAACAGAGGCAGCTCCACACTAAACTGATGGGACTGAAAACTCCCAGGCTGTATCTGTTTCCTTTAGACATCTTCAGTGCTTTTTTAGCAAGTTGCAGTGTTTAGAGAAAATTCAAGGTATGCTTTTCTGAGGCAAATAGATACTAGTTCGATTTTGTTCTGTATGTTAATTCTAAGGGTAATATGCAATAACACAGAACTTGAGCTTAATCACCCAGTTCTGTGGATCTCCATTAAATTATACTTCAATAAATTTCATATCTGATAAACACTGGTTGATCCTGGTCCCTGGCTTCTATGTACAACATGCAACTCTTTTGTATGCCCTTGAACGTGTCGTTCTGAATGTTAGGAGCAGCAAGAAGTCACTTTGAAATCCTAGAATTACAAAAGGGTAAACAGTACAATTTCATAAAATAAAGAGTAAGTTTTGTCCCCCTTTTTCTTTGGTGCCTTCTTATTTTTCTCATCCTTGGAAAGTCTCAAGGAGTTTTGAAAAAATTCTTAGCCATGGTGTTTTGAAGTCAGCTAATACCCATGAACTCACAGAGAGTGACCAGAAAGCCAGATTTCGGGTACTCCACTGCCACCCATGAGTCCTAGTCAGAGGCTGAGATGCTGAGAGAATTCAGGGGAAGAGATGAAGAGGGAGAGAGGGAAGAGCTGCTTCTCTTTAGCTTTGATATTCATTTCATACAACCTGGACTTTTCCAGCATTTTCTTCCTGTTCCTTCCTGACTCTTCAACATCCAATGGAAAAAAGAGTTTTTTTATAAGAAGAAAATTTGTGAAAACCCATGGAATCAAAGTGGCAGTTATATTGCCACTGTGAGAATGAAATTCTTCATGTTTGGTTGGTTTTTTTCAGAGAAGGTCTGTTATCAGCTTGGGGTGCTCTCTCCTTGCTGGTGTTTTTAGTCTTTCGGCCACATGTGAGGAGGGGCTGTGAGCAATGGGTTCAAAAAGGAACTTAGTCTGTCTTCAGCCTTGGAATGTATGACCAGTGGAGAAGTGCCCTCGTGTATATATTTCCTATTGGCCAAAAATCATGATCAACAAGACTGTCTAGTTTTGCTTCTATGTCCAATTGTAATTTCAAATAACATTTTAATAAACATATTCAACATAGCAAGAATGGAAAATTCTGGTGTAAGACAAAATAGAGATCAGCTGTAAAACATAATCTAATTATACTCACATATTATCGTTCATCTGTGAGCCAGGACATTTTATGTAAAACAGTAAGTGATACTTTTGTTCCAAAGTATCAAAAGTGATACTTTTTGTTGTTAAATTAGTACCCCTTTTCCTGCATGGCAGCTTGTTTCAAAAACACAGATTATTAGAGATTTTACAGTTGGCAATTGCTCTCTCACTTCACACAATGAAGAGTAAAACTAAATGGTACGATTTCTAAAAAATACCCAGAGGAAGAAAAGTTAGACTGCCTCCCTGGGGTTTCTTATTAAACCAGAATTTTGTGTGTTATGGATGAAGAGATGGAGAGAATACATGTACTTTTATAAACATCTTTCTAATGAGCCTGGAATGTTTACTTTTGTTCCTGGAAGGTTAATATTTGGGGTTCCATGTAGGACCATAGTTATTTCCTAGGTGCTGGGGATTCAGCAGTGAACAAAACAGACAAAGAACCTGCTCCCTGGAATCTTGTATTGAAAACATTTGATTTATAGAACAAAGCAAAGCAAACATATTTATTAGGTCAGCTAGTGATTGGTCCTATGGGGCAAAATGAGCAGAGTAAAGAAGGGTGGCGAGTGATGGGGGGCGAGGGGGGCGTTGCTATTAGACTGGCATTGGGAGGGTCCCCTGCTGCAGTGGAGCAGAGATCTGATGGGTAGGACAGCGTGAACCATGAGCTCTACAAAGAGTAGTCCAGGCAGGGGGCCATCACTGCAAAACCCTGAGGCAGGAGCGACCTTGTTGTATTTGAGGAATGGCAAGGAAGCTATTGTGGATGGAGAGGAGTGAGAGAGGGCGGAGGATAGGAGATGAGTTCAGAGAGTAGAGGGGTCAGGTAGACTCCTCTAGGACTTAGCATGGCCTTAAGTGTTAAGGTGAGCTGGAACAGGATCCGACTTACCTTTAAATATCTTCCCTCTGGCGGCTGCTCTGCTCTCACTTCTTGGCCTAATTTCCTGTGTTGTTTAATTTTTATTGTGCAAGACAATTCTCCAGAATCGATGGTGAACATTTTCCATCTCATTTGTGTAAAAGCATTAGCTGTCTCGTGTAGTCTGAGTGATCTCATTCAAATAAATTCTGTTTGAACTGAATCACTCCATACAACTCTTCAAGACAGTGTTATTATAGAAATGTGTTACGTTTTGATTGTAAGCATTTCTTGAATACCTCTAGTTATTACTGTCAGTCATTTTATCATAGTAACCTTGTACTTTGCAGCATGCATAATAAAACTCACAAAAGTTAGTACCAGCATTCTCCTCTGCATGAGGGAAGATGGAAGGTAGGAAAATAAAGAATACTTGTGACTTCCAATAGAACGCTATTGACCAAGTTATGTTACTCAATTTATTTCGCATAATGTAATTGTGAGAAACGGTGTCTCTCATCATGTTCCAAATATTGTGATGGACAAATAGCTCATTGATATAAATGTGATAATATAATTGTGGGCAAACGATCATGTTTTCTTCTGCAATGAATTTCATATTAATCTCTCCTCCCCCACCCCCTGCCCCATCCCTTGCTTCTAAAATCTAACAGATGTGGATGAGTGCCAGGCCATCCCTGGGCTCTGTCAAGGAGGAAATTGCATTAATACTGTTGGGTCTTTTGAGTGCAAATGCCCTGCTGGACACAAATTTAATGAAGTGTCACAAAAATGTGAAGGTAAGAAATATCATGCTTTGCAGTTAAGGGGTGGAGGGGCGGGCAAAACCCAAATCAGTGACAAGCTTTTTTGCAAATTGTTCCTAAATCCTTCTGTCTTTGTCATTCCTGTGAATGTGTACGTATAATATCCTTACCGGGAATAATATGCCTTTCTGCTATTGAACCAGAAAAAGCCTGCAGCTTTTTCCATTTTTATAGACCCAAAATAAGAGATCCATCTGAATCAAATTAAATATTAAAACATGAAATATTTTTGAACCAATATTTGGGTTAAGATGTTCAAGATACATGTTTTTGTATAGTTCTAGAGACACGAATTTAAATTTGATCATTACATATCATTCAGAATGACATATCATCTGTTGTTTTTCTAATCAAAATGTATGTTTGATTTTTTTTTTTTCCTTTGGAGAGATCTATTAACCCTTATATTTATGCTCCTAGTACAAGTTTAGGATTTCCTTTTCTGCCTATCAAATGGAAACCTTTTAATGTTAATCAAACAGAAAAATAACTTGAGGTAAATTTATATATTTGCATTTAGTTTATAGATTGAGCTTCTAAAAATGTGTGTACAGAGAATGTGTTCATATTCACCACTTCTGCTATTTGCCAAAAAGAGCCCTGGCTTCCAAGTGTAATAAATATTGGTTTCATGAGAGGGAAACATCCAGGAAGTAACTAGGCAGCATTGAATTCTTTCCTTTAGTGAGTTCACGTACCTTATATGTGTAATGTCTGAAAATAATGTAACAGCATTCTTAAGGCAACATCTCTCATCAAGCTTAGCAGAGAAAACTTTTTCCTTCATTCTCAACTCATTGTCTTTGGGGTGATATAAGATTTCATTTAGATGCAAGCACTTTTGTTGAAAGCAGTTGCTGTTGTATCTATATTCCTAAACCCTAGCACTGAGGAATACTTCATTCTAAGTTATTTGTCAGGAATTGGATCATTAATCTTCTTTGTTGATCTCCAGGGTATATCATACATGCAAAAGGCAGCTTTAAATCTGAATTACATTTAAGAAGTTTAACATCTACTTGCCCTGAAACTGAATAACTGTGTTAAAATTATCTTTGTGGGTTAGAGTTGTTTTTAAGTTATTAATCATCCTATAATTTATAATGATATGTTCTTGAACATGTTATAAACAGTTGAGGTAGCTGTGAAAAATACTTAAGTTCTTTCTAAGGATGTAGGGCTTCTTAAGTTTCAATGAACAATAAAATTGACTCTCTATAGGCCAATGTAATTTAGAAGTTATACTGTGGATTAAGTTAGAAGTAGAGAATGTTGATACTGTAAGGGCAAAGAACTTACCTGGTTTCACCCTTTTACGTTACATATTAAGGAACTGTCTTGGGTGTGTTAAGTGCCCTGACCGAGGTCATCAGACAGTGCTAAAATTTACTTCTTTTTTTAAAATTAATTTTTATTGGAGTATAGTTGATTTACAATATTGTGTTAGTTTATGCTGTACAGCAAAGTGAATCAGTTATACATATACATATATCTACTCTCTTAGATTCTTTTCCCATATAGGTCATTACAGAGTATTGAGTGGAGTTCCCTGTGCTATACAGTAGGTCCCCATTAGTTATCTATTTTATATATAGTAGTACGTATATGTCAATCCCAATCTCCCAATTTATCCCTCCCCCCTTCCCCCTTGGTAACCATATTTGTTTTCTGCATCTGTGACTCTATTTCCATTTTGTAAATAAGCTCATTTGTATCCTTTTTTTAGGTTCCACATGTAAACAATATCATACGACATAAAATTTACTTCTTTTGATTCACACTCTGGTGCTTGTTGTACCATATTGTCTGCTTTCCTGGATGCAGGCCATTACCTCTACTTTAATAACTCTATTTCCTAATACTTTGAAATATTTAAAATATTATGGTATAGATTTCCAGGTATTATCATACATATCTTTTATGACATTAATAAGCTCTTAAGGTTTATTGCATGTAAAATCTACATCAACAATGGGTCATTTTGAGGCTTTCTCAGCTTACTATATTCAGTTTCAAGAGATGTAGTCAGCTTCAAGATTTAGGGCAATATACTTCCTATGGCTTGTCCAGTCTGTGTTGTGTTTTCTGGAATTATGATAGCTTCTAGTTTCAACTAGAGTTGTTTTCCTGTGACACTTTCTTTCACTCAGACCAGTCAATTAACATCAGTCAGGATTTCTCACCTTCTCTCGTTGTGAACTAGATAGAAGATGCACAGAATTAATGCTCGGACTGAAAGAAAAGTGATTCAAAATCCTTTTATTAGTGCTAAGAAACCTATTATAGTAGTGTGACCAATGGACCAGAAATTCAGGCTGAAAATTACTTAATCCTTTTCCACAATTTTTTTTTTTTTCCGGCTACATATTGAAGTCAGTAGCAAGATAAAAACAGAATACTTTTGGCTAGACCTTTTTTTTTTTCTCTCTTTCCCATCTCCTGTTATATTAAATTCAGATGATGGGTTTTTCCCCTTCCCTTTAATTTTTCTATGCAAAATTGATATTGGAAGAGAATGTCTTGTTAGTACTGCATTTATTCTGGCCTGGAGACTGGTTTGGGCTTTGTTGCCCTGCCTTACTCTGGTAGGAAAGCAGTCGGAAAGTCCCCTGAGAATGCTTGGTGAGTGGGTCCCCTCCTTCGACTTCCTGGCCCTTCTCCAGTTCCACCACCGCACCATGGGAATGGCATGACTTTGGGCCTGGGGTGATCTCCAGGCGGTCAATAGAAGGAATTCCAGAAAATCTGACCCCCACCACAGAGAAGATCAAGAGCCCATATATGCCCTAGGAAGATGGTCAGGCCACGGTGGGGTTCTGTGCCCTTGGGAAAGTGGTTCTGGCACCCTTGCCATTACTTTGAGTGGCTTTATTTTTTTTTATTTATTTATTTTTTTGCGGTATGCGGGCCTCTCACTGTTGTGGCCTCTCCCGTTGCGGAGCACAGGCTCCGGACGCGCAGGCTCAGTGGCCATGGCTCAGGGGCCCAGCCGCTCCGCGGCACGTGGGATCCTCCCGGACCGGGGCACGAACCCGTGTCCCCTGCATCGGCAGGCGGACTCTCAACCACTGCGCCACCAGGGAAGCCCGAGTGGCTTTATTTTTAACTTGAGATAGACTATTTCATTTTGTTTGGTGATTTACAATTGTTTTGAAATTTTTATTAGAGTATAGTTGCTTTACAGTGTTGTGTTAGTTTCTGCTGTACAGCAAAGTGAATCAGCTATACGTATACATATATCCCCTCTTTTTTAGATTTCCTTCTCATTTAGGTCACCACAGAGCCTTGAGTAGAGTTCCCTGTGCTATACAGTAGGTTCTTATTAGTTGTCTATTTTATGCATAGCCGTGTATATATGTCAATCCCAATCTCCCAGTTCATTGAATGGCTTTTTAAATGTATCTTCCTCTTGACTTGGAGAGGAAGGAACTGGGTACCTGGAAGCCCAGAATAATTTTTAAAAACTCAATCAAAAATTGGTTTCAGCCACTTTACAAGATGCTTACCTTCACGCCGTCAGTGATGGTGAAAGCAGCTTTGTGTGAGATCTTCCTTTTGCAGAATTCTCCCTGACTTCTTAAAATGTCCCCCTTTTCCCAAAACTTTTTGAAAATATCATGTACCTAGTTTTATATCAACACATGCAACTTAGGTACCTTTGAAATGTAAATTAGCGAGCTGAAGCGATTAAATAAAAATTATTAAATTTTCATAAATTTAAGAAGAAAAAGATTGAGATTTATAGTTGTGACTTGAGAAAAAGGGAAGCAGAGTTCATGCCCACCTTCGTTGTTGATTTTCCCAGTGACTCTGGAGTGTGCCCCCTGGAAGAACACACGAGCCTTTTCTTTTTGGAAACCAAGTCCATATTTGCATAGGTTACTGTGGAAGGAAATTAACAAATAAAACGTGTAATTAAAGGATTAAGTTTTATTTCTGGAAGAAGTCCCTTGGATTCCTAATTAACCACTAATATTTTGGGATTTAGATTAACACCAGCCCAGCCTTTGGCAATTACAATACTGTGTGATGCAAAGGACTTTTTAAAAATGTAACTCTTAAATCTAATCTCTCCCTCCTATGTAAGCCAAAAAACTTTAAGGCTTCCCTTTTCTAAAATAATGGCCTATTTATCTGATGGCTACTTGCTATCAGGGACGCTTATCCTGCCAGACACCAAGGAGAATTCCTGGGGCTACTTAACCCATTGCTATCTTGGGGCTCCATCCTCTGCAGGTTTGGTGCAGGCCCTGATTCACTGTTCAAGGTCACCGGCTCCTATCCAACTGCTGAACAGAATCTCTGTGGTATAGGCACAAGAGCCCTGGGAATCAGGTAGACTTGGGCTGAATCCTGGCAATGTCCCTCATCCTCTGTGTGATCTTGGATAAGTCAGTTACCAGCTCTGAGTTACATCAACTTTCAGATGAGGAGATTGAACACATTTATATCTGGGAGTTCTTTCCAGTTTTGCAATCAGGCCTCCAACTCCACATTTCTCACTGTTTCTTAGTCGGGATCGGACAGCTGGGGCTACATGAATAAGAAACCATGCAAACTGGCATGCGTGGTGTGACTATAAACTGGTAATAAGGCTGATTTTTTTTCAACCTGACTTGAAGTATCAGCTTGTTTGTTTTTTAGTCACATATTTTACATTGGATTTCAGGTGTCTAATAAAGCAATAATAATAGTCTCACAGGCTCGGTGGCATTTATAATTATTAGTATCACATATTGCTTTTTAACAGCTGCCACAATTTTTAGTTGATTTTTTTCTCACTTTGTTAGCGATCTAGACAGTCAGGTTAACTGGTTTCCCCCGTCTGTCAGTCATGTCAACATCCATGATCTTGGATGGAGCTCCTGGAGAGCTGGGTGTCCCAGGGATGCCTGTCCCAGAACTGGGACCCAGCTCTATCCCATCGGCCCTCCACAGTCCTTCCTCCCTTCCTGCTAGAGGAGCCCCAGGTTAGGGAAGAGGCCAAGGGATGGGAAGAATGCCTGGAGAGAGCAGATGAGACAGAGGGACAAGAAGGAAGAAGAAGAACAAAGGACAGGGCAGCAAATCAGGAGGGAAAGGACCTACCATTTGTGTATCTGCTTAGGTCCACAGCAAGAAGCCAGTGAGACCATGGGCATAGCTACTTCCAGCAGCTCTGTCCTGCCCCAAGGAAACAGGGGGAAGTGTTCAGAGCACAAAAGTAGCTCTTCCCAGCCAAGTTCTACTCCCCACCAGGCTCCTCAAACGGATTTACTTTGACAGTGGCATTTGATACAGACTGACTTACAGAAACGCTGAGAAATCCACTGATCTCAAATTCTCTCCTGTGTAGGATCCCTGACATTCTATTAAAAGGTGACAAACACAGTGTGCTAAGAGCCTGGAAAAATAATAGATTAGTATGAATGAGTTTCAGAGTGTAAGTGATTTTGTGGTTGAAATGCTTTATTCCAGACTTTTATTGTCAGGGACTCCCACCATGGCCTGCTCGTGCAATCAGAACTCACTTCCCTTGCTAGGAAGTGATGGGACTGAGAAGCAGGGTGGTTCAGGAAACTAGAAAGGCCCTAGACATGGAAAGGGAAAGGGTGTGTCACTGAGGAGACGACCTTGAAGGGGCCATTTAATAAGTTCCTTCAAATTGAACAATTTGGCCTGGTGCTTTTAGCTTTATCTGTGTGACAAGTAGGGACGTACACTCTACGTTGTGTTTCCTGACCTGCTGACCTTTGAAGGTGTGCACCCTAAGTGGAAACCCTGCCCCTTCCTCCTGCCCAGCCTGTGGCGGTTGAAGACTTGGATTTAACATCACTTTATACACGAACCTCTTTGCTCTTGTTTCAGGTTTTACATGTGCCAGTTTTCTGAAGGCCTCAGTGGAATGCAAGAGCTGTGCCTAGGCACCAGAATTATAGAAATCAGGTTCTATGATCGTAGCTACAGTGTGAGGGTTAGATGAGTTGACACCCATAAAGCATTTAGACAATGCCTGGCACTCAGTACATATTAATTCTTCTTCTTCTCCTTATCCTCAGTAAAGGGTCCAAATCTAACGTAGCCAGCATGTGAAAGAAGATGTTTCCTCCACCCTGCCTAAGTTAATCCTTGTTTTTATTTTTATTTTTTTTTAATTAATTATTTTTGGCTGTGTTGGGTCTTTGTTGTTATGTGCGGGATTTCTCTAGTTGCGGCGAGCAGGGGCTACTCTTTGTGGTGGTGTGCGTGCTTCTCACTGTGGTGGCTTCTCTTGTTGCGGAGCACGGGCTCTATGTGCACAGCCTTCAGTAGTTGTGGCTCACAGCCTTAGTTGCTCTGTGGCATGTGGGATCCTCCGGGACCAGGGCACCAACTCCGTGTCCCCTGCATTGGCAGGCGGATTCTTAACCACTGCGCCACCAGGGAAGTCCCAGATTCTTGTTTTTAAATAACTTTTTTTTCTGATATATGCTGTCACTTAAATAACCTCTTTGGATATTGATGTCTACTAAGTGTCCTTAAAAAGGATGACAGCAGTCATTTATACAAACAAGTAGAAGAATGTTTCTTTCAGTAGACTCTATCTGCTCACATGATTTTTCATAGGCATCATGTGACTTAGACATCAATTTTTAGGGACATTTCGAGAAAGGTGCATTTGTGTTAATACCTTTGTGTTATGGTTATAACCTCCTCTCTTGTTAGATGACGTTGTCAGGTCCTCCAGGCTCTTTGATGTACTTGTTTGGCTTTTTGTTGGTTTTAGGTAGTAGTGGGGCTGGTAAATACAGAAGGATCGATGTTAAAGAACTGCCTTAAAATGAGCCTTGAGAGTATGGTTAGGTTAAGTTCTAGACCCTGAGGCTCTCTCCTTAGCTGTTTCTCTGCCTGACTTTCACTGACTCCACAGTGACGTTTATATCTGTCGGAGCAGAATATGCACCTTTCCCTTATACAGCTTCACAAGGACGATCTGTCTGGGTTAGCACTGACCCTAACATAAGCTGTGACATATTGCTTGGTTTAGCCTCTAGCCTAGCCTAGAAGAATGGGGGTTTTGCTTTTAAAAAGGTTAAACTGCATAGAAACAGTGTCACTGCTGTCTTTTTGACTAACAGGGTGAACTTGAGTCAGAAGACACTTGAACTCTATTTTGGTCCACTTAGAACTCTGTTTTGTTTTACCAGTGAAGAGCAGTACTTTAACTAGAGAAGAAAAGTTCGTATTTTTAAACTACCCACACTGGCAGTCTGGCCATTCATTGCAATGGTTCCAGGAGGCTTGGGTCAGACTGTCCCTCTCCCTAGGTCAGTGCAGAAAGCCCCACTTGTCTTAGGGAAGAGGCCACGTAGATACCTTGGGCCCTGAGTTCACTTTTAACCTAAGCAGGACATTCTCAGTTTCTTCTCTCCCCACACTGGTGCCACATCTGTCGACAACTGCCAGTGTCTGATTGTGGCTCTTGAAAAGCTCTCCTTGAAGGAAATGGTCTGAGTTGTCTAAGTGACTTTGACTTCTTCCTTAAGGAGACCCAGTGGCCTCCTCAGACGCTGAGGACTAACCACAACTCTGACCTCAGCCGACCCCACAGGGAATTGGAGTGGTTTTCAGAGTTGTACCCTTTGGGGCGAGATGACCAGACCATTGTCCTTCCTGCACAATCAGTCGGTGGATGTGGGCGCCTGGGAAGGTTGTAACCCTCAGGCTGCTCAAGGGGTCCCTGAAGGAGCTGAGAGCTGGAGGCCATCTCCTGGCAGCACTCCCAGATCTGGGACAGCAAGTCATTTCCTGACAGAGGAGTTGGATGAAGCATCTCAGCGTCCACCACAATTCACTCTCTGAACCCAGAGAGAACCATTGTAGTGGCAGTTTGGGAGCCCCTGAGACTACCAAGTTAGCCGCGTCTTGGTCAGCAGTCAGACCACGTGGTCTCCTCTGTAGGATTTCAGTATCTGTGGAAAATCAGCTCAAAAACAAATGCAGGAAGTGATGCAGAATATACAGTGGATAGAAAGGGAGCTTAACTGAATGCGCAGAACACGAAGAGAAAAGGGAAAACAAAATTTTAAACAAAATGTTTGGAATATTAGCATGCTGTAGGGACTTGAAACAACAGTACAGTTTTAGATTTTAAAGGCAGAATTTCTCTCATTTTGCTCTAATCTTTCAATTTTGGTAAATTCCTTGGGTAAACCTGTCTTGAGAGAAGAAACACCCATTCTTTGAATTAACTATTTTATAGGCAGCTTTTATTCTCTAAAGATTGCTGTTTCTGGGAACATGATTTGATGGGTGTTACCTCTGAATTCTTGTAATGATGAACGGTTTTATACTGTGTTCTACAAATACTGAAACTATTCTTTTCATTCCAGATATTGATGAATGCAGCACTATTCCTGGAATCTGTGACGGGGGCGAATGTACAAACACAGTCAGCAGTTACTTTTGCAAATGTCCCCCCGGTTTTTACACCTCTCCCGATGGTACCAGATGCATAGGTAGGTGTAATTATAAACATCATACACAGTTTATGTAAATCAGTTCCATAATAGACGTCATTCTAAGGGAGACATATAATTTCTCACTTGAGGTAAAATGTGCTTTTATGGAAGTCTGTTAAATAGTTGACCACCCTCTTGAAGAACAGAGGCAACTGTGGTCTTGTTTTGGGATTTTTGCCTCCCATAAAGAGATGATCCAGGAGACCCTACAGATAAACTCAGTCTAAAATTAACTTTGCAGTTATGTGACCGTCAGACCTTGAAGCCATCTTTGACTCTTCTCTCTCTTTACCCCCACCTTCAGTCATTTCCCAGGACCTATGTTAATTTAGATCTGAAATTCTGCAATAATCTTTTAATTGCTCTCCCTGCTTCATGGCTTCCCTACATTCCGTCTTGTCAGATTTATCTTCCTAAAATGGTGCTTTGATTAAATAACTCTCTTGCTCAAAAACCTCTGGTAGTTTTCCATTAGGATTTGGAAATTAGTGGTTTTCAGTCTATATCCCACGGAATCTTCAGGTGCTGCAAAGTCCTCTAGGGATGCTAGGGTTGGAGAGGGGGACAGGGCAAAGGGGGAGGCTGAGTGGAAAGGGTTCCTGCCTTCCCCTCCCGCTTCATACACACACGCCAGGCAATTTTGCTTTTATCTGGGTGGGTGTTAGGCTTACATCTGGGTGGGTGTTAGGCTATCCATATTTTGCTATTACAAAATATCAATTAAATAAGTGGTTCTGTTGTTCAAAAATATAGATCTGACAATAGCTGGATTTAATGGTTGCTAAGAGTTCCTTCAAAGTCCAGTATTCTAGAATAAAGTTCAAGTTCAAAAATGGACAGCCCGATAGAGAAGGAGCTTCACTCTGTGACCCCTCCCAACCTTGCTGACTTAGCACAGTCACTGCTTCTCACCCCCGAACAGGCCATTCACAGCAATTGCTTCATTCACGTTGCACCACTCAGAACACGTTCCCCAGTGCAAGCCTCCTTTCACACTCTTACTCAGGTTCTCTATCTTTGAAGGTGTCCCAGATCAGCTTACCTGAAAGCAGTTTCCCCCCCGAACCTAAGGATATCTTATTAGAAATGGTTTTATAGGGAAATTCTGTGTTTCTGTATGTTTTTATCTCCCTAATTAAGTTGTAATTCTCCTTAGAGAACAATAACTGCTAGCCTTATATTCCTGGTGGTTCTGAGCACAATTCCTCGCATGTAGTAGGCACTCAGTAAGCATGTGTTGACTATCAAAATAACTAATCCCTTATTAATAGGGCCGAGCTGAGGAGCCTATGGCAGAAGGCCTCAGAGGAAAGTGAAGGCTATCTTTTGATGTCTGTTTCTGGCCCATAGTTTCAAAGACACGCCAGCTTCACATCCTCACCACAGGCCATGAATTTCAGACCAAAACAGAATTGCACTTGAAATTCTGAATTCCTTTTTAGTTAGTCACACATAATAAAAGCTGAGGGCAGTCTCTCCGTTGACATTTGAATAAGTACAACTCATGAGGGAAACATATCTGGACTTTTCCTTAGACGCAATGGTCGGTGGCGCCCGGATTGCCTGCTTTTCCAGAATCTATCCATAGATCTTGGAACTGCAGTGAAAGGATGGCAAGTGCAGTTCATGTAGCTCCTTCTTCTCCCCAAACTGTCCCAATTAACACATGACCTCCGGTGGATACGCCTAGCAGAAATCCTTTCCTGGCCAGATAATAGGTAGATTTTTTTTTTTTAACCTTCAAAGAGATCCCCAAACAGCATTAAAATGATTAATCCTTTTAACACATTTACATATCAGAAAGTTGACATTTTTAAAGTTCTTTCCTTTTTACCTAATATACCCACGCTAACTTTTTACAAAAGAAGGGCACTAAGATTCCTGGGTCACCTCCTCGGTGTGAGGTATTTTATGGAAATTATCTGACTTAAGGTTCAAAACAGTACTGTAGATGGGAAGAAGCTGAGGTTTAGGAAGTTTAGATAAATAATTTGCTCCAGTTGTTTAAGCAGTTATTAAGTGAGGGAGCTGGGATTCCAACTTGGGCTGAGTCTACAGTCCGGACTCCGCCCATTGCTTCCTCCCAGTGACTGTCGGATGCAGTAAACGTTTGCTTGCCATACCCCTAGGCAAGCACTGTTCCTCCTTCCTTGGAACTTTATGAGACCCATAATTAGCAACTTACATAAAGTGATCCCAATGACATTTCTGCCTTCCCTACTGCCTGCCATGGTAAACCACAGAGACCCCCAAAATTATCCCCAGTGGCAAGAAAATATGTATAGTCTCCGACTTTTAAACAAATCCAAGGTTTGTTGGCAAGTGGGTTATTTGGAATTAGTGAATCTAACCAATAGAAAACCCCACGTGTAGATAGTGGTATGTGGTATCTTCCTTATACATCTCTTTTAACCATGATATCCAAACTGTTACCTTCTGTTACCGCATTCTGCGACCCTCAGATCTCACCAGTTCTAACACTGCCTTTGTCGTGTAAGCGCTGGTAGAATTATTGCACTTTATTTTTGGTTTTGTGATCTTCATTTGGCACTTTATAATACTTTGTGTAAGGCTGTCTTTTCATATTAGTGTGTTCTGTCTCATCAATTCCCAGGACTCTTAGAGATGTCTGGTACCTAGATTGGGCCTCACAGCTCCTAGCTGCTGGTTGGCCCCAACAATGTTAGTGATTGGTTAGGGGAGACCTGCTGACAGGCTAGGATGACCTGCAAACACCTATTGATATTTAATCCATCATATATTTGTTTTGACGTGATGTGATTTCTGGGTCCTGAGAGTAAGGCCAAGTGATTCAGAAGTGGAGAAAGGAAGAAAGTTTCTTACTCCTTTTCTGCCAGATGTCTTGGTCAGGGCAGATTTAAAATAGATGAAGGTGTCTAAGGTTTCTCCAACCTTCATTTACCTCCTCTAAGTCTTACCATGCTTCTCCCTCAGCTCCCATAGATCTTCAGATTACTTTAAAGCCACCCCTTACCCTCTATGCAAAGCGATCCAGCACCAGATGATTTCCTTTCCACTTCCTTTGGCACTACCATCTGATGACATGGAAGACTTCAGGCTGGCATGACCAAGGGTCAATTCCCCTGAATGGTTCCTGCTTTTCACAACTCTTCCCACTGGTTTTCTTTTTTTTTTTTTTTTTTTGCGGTACGCGGGCCTCTCACTGTTGTGGCCTCTCCCGTTGTGGAGCACAGGCTCCGGACGCGCAGGCTCAGCGGCCATGGCTCACGGGCCCAGCCGCTCCGCGGCATGTGGGATCTTCCCAGACCAGGGCACGAACCCGTGTCCCCTGCATCGGCAGGCGGACTCTCAACCACTGCGCCACCAGGGAAGCCCCCCACTGGTTTTCTTTACAATTATAAGTTGTGTAAATGTGTGTATTCTTAACAAAAGCTCTCCTGCAAAAAAAAAAAAAATTGTAAAATGATTATTGTATATGCAGGTGCCATTTATAAATCAGGAACTGCCAGCAGCCCGGATGTGGCTGGTGATTCTTGCAGTCCCACCACTCACCATTTTGTTCCAGCGTCTCCGACCCATTGATTTATCATATAAGTCAGCCAGCTGGGCAGTAAAATAATATCATAGATAATTTGCAAAATAATAGATATAAGCCCATTAGGAGCTTGCTGTTGGCAGCTGTGGGTCCCAGTTTTGCTCTGAAAGATGGCCCACACTGAAAATTGTACATACAAATTTTGGTCAAGTGTTTATACTGGGTTTTGACCACCAAATTCATTTGAAGCTGGGATATAAGCCAGTTTTGAACATCTCTTCCCATTCTGTTTTTTTTTTTTTTTTTTTTTTTTGTGGTACGTGGGCCTCTCACTGCTGTGGCCTCTCCCGCTGCAGAGCACAGGCTCCGGACGCGCAGGCCCAGCAACCATGGCTCACGGGCCCAGCCGCTCCGCGGCATGTGGGATCCTCCCGGACCAGGGCACGAACCCATGTCCCCTGCATCGGCAGGCAGACTCTCAACCACTGCGCCACCAGGGAAGCCCCCTCTTCCCATTCTTAACAGCCTTTGGTTTCCATGCCCCAATATTAATCCTGGGGTATATGAAGTATTATTGTCTTTAAGGCAAAGCGAATTAGGAAGCAGGAAGTTCTGTTTCTCCCCCTTGTGCACAGGGAGGTGCCACCCATGTCTCCACAGAGCATTCTTTGTCTGCACTCCCTTCTCCAGCCATTTACCCTGGACCAGGCTGGAGTAAAATTTGTTCTGCCTCTTTGCTGAGGCTATTAGTCTGACCAGAGGTGCAGGAACTGGGACCACAGAAAATTTCTGGAAAACACACTTACACTTGCTAGTGGTTTAAAGTACTTTTTAGAAATAATCTCGTATCCTTTAAAGCTGACCCATAATTTTCTTTTATGGTTTGTCTAGGTTTGATGTAGCCATCTTCACTCGACATTAACAATTTAAATGTTTCTAAGTCAGCCTTGGTTTTTTCATTTTATTAATTTATTGCAACCTTCAAGATTTTAAGGCTTTGTGTTTTTGAGAATGATGTAGATGAAAAGAATGATAGGGATGACCCTCTCTGATCAAATGTTGGTTAATATGCAGACTTACAGGAAACATGAGGACAGATTTTTGACTACAAACAAATTCTTCACCTTACAAAAGGATTTCCCAGTTATATTCCTTCAAATGACAAGCATATTCAAAATACTAGTTTCAAAACTTATTTTATAGGAACTGTACAGAAATACATTTTACTTAAAGAGAGATACACCCGTAACATATGATAGTTAGATCAAGGGGTTCTGCACTTGGCTACCTACCTCCTCTCTTCCACCGCATGACCTCAAAGGCTCATGAAGCAGTTAGGTTTCTCCTTTGTCATGGGCTCTTTTCTGGTAACCCAGAGGTGTACTTCAGTGTGTCAGTGTTGTCACGTCAGTCAGACATGACGTAACCCAATAAAAGTGATATATAGAAATGTCTTCCCCTGTTGCTTTGAGAAGATACCGTTCTGCCACGAGAACAAAGTTCCTTCAAGAAGTATTGTATCCTATAGCACCAAGAACTTGCAATCATGTACATTTTGAACTTGTAAATAATGAGTGCCTTATCACATCTGTTAGGGCCCCAGGACAAAAGGAAACCTCGATTAACGAGCAGTGGATCTGACTGCAAAATGGCTCATTCCTTTAAAAAAAAAAATATCTCACACGTCTGACTCACGGTTTCAGACTGAAAAATAAGAAAGGTCTTTTAGAGACATAACCTACGGTGCAGACTTCATGTTGTTTTAAAATAGATTTGTATCAGTATTTGCCTAAAGTGGCTCAAATTAAGTCGTTTGAAACCAAGGACAACACAGTCTCCCTTCAGTATAGAGACATGTCTCTATACCTAATTAACCGTCACTGCCAGTGATTTTCTTCTTCTCTCTTTTCCTATGACCCATATGGTTGTAATCATTTGTTCCCACCTTGCGGATGGAATGTGGGACTTGGGCCAAGTGTACCAGCTCACAGGGGCAAAAGGTGTGAGATGGAGGGATCTCTGACTGAGCGCTGTTCCCAAGTGGCACTCACAGTTTACCTTCTAGGGCTGAGTGTCAGCTCATCCTGCCCGAGCCCCACTGGGAAATGTGGAGGTGCTGGGGCAAAAGAGAGTCGTTTTACGTTTGATCTCAGTGATGTGTATGGGGGTTTCTTTGTCCTCTCAGATGTTCGCCCAGGATACTGTTACACGGCTCTGGCAAACGGGCGCTGTTCTAACCAGCTGCCGCAGTCTATCACCAAGATGCAGTGCTGCTGTGACGTCGGCCGGTGCTGGTCTCCGGGGGTCACTGTCGCCCCCGAAATGTGTCCCATCAGAGCAACGGGTAAGAGCCCTTCCATTTATCCACAGAGCATCTCTGCTCAACCCCCTGCGAGCCCAGGGGCAATGTACGTGCTGTAGATTTAGTGGAAACCGGGGTAAGTGAATAACATTCCAGAAAATAAAAGAGATGGCCTTCAGGGAAATTTCCCCAGGTAATGAACAGGGGAAATACAGAGGTCCATACAAATGACACTGTTCGCAGGTACTGTATCTTACTTAGCTTGCGTATTAACACTGGGTAGCAACCTGACCAGTCAGAAGGACTGGTTCCTTCCTAGTCTCCTGTATTTCTTTTGTATCCTCAAAAGCTTAGCAGAATAAAACTCAACTCCCTCAGAGCCTTTCAGGTGAGTTATTCGGGATACACATTTCCTCCTTCCCTAACGTTTGACACTCTCCTCTTCTTGGTTGCCAAGTCCTGTTGATGTTTTTTTCTTTTCAATGTCTCTTTTCTGTCATATCCCTTTCCACATAAAGCTCATTTTCTCTCATCTGCACTATTGCAGTAGCCTCCTAACTGGTCTTTGTGAAATCCACAGCTGCCACGTAACATTTCCCAAAGCCTAACTCATCTGAAATTCAGTTTTAAAAAATCGTGTCTGGGGAAAAAGTAGAGAAAGGTGTCCAGAAAATTTTTCGCAGGATGAACTCAGGCAATATCCAGTGGTCCAAGTCACTCCATTTCTTGAAAATAAAATTTTATTACTTAGCAGGGCATTTAGAGTCCCCAAATCCGATTCCTGTTCATCTTTTAATTCTTATTCTTTATAGTAGCTTTATTTTCTAATTAAATGATGCAATCCAGCTTTCCTTGAACCCAGTCTGAGCACTTCTAAACTCAAATATTCTTTTTTCTCCAAACTTCTCCCCAGTTCAGGTCCTTACTCCCTACTCCCCACCCCTGCTACCTCTGCCTGTTATACACCCTCTTTTTGGTTGAGATTCCTCTCAGATGTGACCTAATCCCTGCACATCCCAAGACCACCACTGCTGAAAATGCTCAGTGCTCTAGGTTTGTACTGCTGCTGTGATACAGATCCCATCTGCTCAGGTCTGTGCCTGTGTGTGTTCATATATAGCTTTTTTTACTAGTTAAGAAATCTCATTAGGGGGTTTCAGTCATCATTATAGTGCCTTATTCCTTCTAATTTTTTAACGCTTCTCTGGTACTTAGCGAGAACTTGCTGATGGGAGGCATTCACGTAGGGTGTACAACTTACTAGGTGACGTCTTTCCCACCAGTTCTAAGTAAAAATTGGGGTAATAACTTCTTCTCAATCTGGTTCCTGAAAAGTATGTTTAAATCAGGAAATTATAGGGGAGAAAATCAGGATGCGGATGGATGAATGTAGAGCTAATGAAATACTTCAGAGTGTGCTACTCACAGAATATGAATGCCCCATTATCATGGGTTATAGACCTGCTCACAGATGTTATTTTTAAATTTCTATTTATTACTGAGAATTATGTGTGTGGACTAAAGAAGCAAGAAAATCGTTCAATAAATTTTAACATATAACAGGTCATATATTTTGCCATATATTTTGACTGTCTCTGGCCTAAAAATATAAGGCACCCTTCTTAGTTCACTAGGGGGACCATTTAGTAGGTCACTGTTTAGAAGCACATGACTTTCTATTAAGACCTACTGCTTGGATACCAGGAGAATCACTTTTTAAATGGATATGTTAACTTAGGAATCAGCAGCATTGATGTGGATTCTTTCCTATGTTGAGACCTTGAATAGAAGAGGGAGGACTAGAGTAGGCTTAGTTGCTGAAGACCTACTTTGGGACTCATGGAGCAGAAGGCCCGGTCCCCCTATGTAACTTTGCAGGGAGCTGCTCTCCCAAAGGGTACCACTGAAAGATGCACAACCCTGAGACAGGCCCAGAGCAGAGCAGATGGATAGAGCAAACTAATTTGCAGGTAGGTGTGTTTGTTTGTTCAAATGTTCCAGTACCAGTACTACAGAGCTCTGGGTTCTTAACTTATGGAGACTGATGACGTAGGAAGAATTATTTCAGATTGGTCAGCTTTTCACTTTAAAAAAAAATCAGTGTCATCTCTGGGTTAAATGGAGATAGGAAAGTTGGACATCAGTTGAACAAAGTCAGCCCCAGGTTGCTGATTCTGAATGTAAAGGGGCTCAACGGAAAGTTATTAAGCCGAAGAAAGTAGGAAAAAGTACAGAACCCAGCCTGATACACTTTCATGGAGAGGTTGAGATGAATTTAATGGCATGCTTAAAATAATATACCCACCTAGTTAGCAGAAATGCTGATAAGCTATCCAACTTCTTTTATAGAAATCCTAAAAGACTAAAAAAAAAAGGTTGATTGGTGCTTGGAAGCTAATAAGTACAATTGCCATTCAATTAAATCCAACATAGTTAATAAATTCCTCTTCTGTGCAGTTTTCCAGGTGAGGCTGAGAGTGGGATTTCGTCATGAGTTAGACGCGATCCTTGACTTCAGAGACTACACAGTCTTAGTGGTAGAGAGTTGGTAGAAAGCAGGTAGCCAGGAAATGTTGGGTATGGCACGTCCAGGTGATAATTCTATAAGGAAGATCACTGTGGTTTGACAACAGGGATTGTAGCATCCTGATTCAGGGAAGCAGAAACAATATATAAATCCTTTCCAAATACAGTCAAGTACTACAGAATCTTTGTGGGTTGAAATTCCAGATAAACAATGCAGTAGTAGAATTCTCTGAAAACATAAACTTAACCTGAGTTGGAAATGTCAAGTATGATTGAAAAAGTTTTAGTAATGGACCAGAAAAAAACAACAAGGTACGTGGTAGCTAGGTACGTTTAGCCAAATGTAAATGGACAGAAGGTCCCATGAGGTTGAAATATGAATACATTTCAGTATGACATATCACTGTGTCATAGAATAAGTCAGATTCTAGTCCACAAGGAAAATAAAAATACTAGCCTAATTTCTATTAATGGATGAAGCTAGTATAGAAAGTACCTATGGGAGAATCCAGAATCCCTGTGTGACAGAGGTAATAAAATAATCAACATTCTGGAAAGAGGGAAAAAAGAAATTTTAAAAATTATACAGTTTACTTATGGAAGGGAACTGTGACAAAATATGGCTATTTGTAGGAAGCATGAAAATGAGTGGCTTTAAATGATGCCTATCTACTGATAACTCCAAAACTTAGCAGCAGCCCTGACTTCCTCTCTAGGCTTCAAACTCTCTTTTAAAACTGCTTTGTGACATCTCCATGTGGATGTCTGATATCTCAAAATTCATATGCTCAACGTACAGCTTTTACCCACCAAACCTGCTCACATCACAGTTTTTCCCATCTCAGCAAACGGCACCAACGTCTACCCTGTTGCTCAACTGGAAAACTAGAAGTCATTCTTGATTTCCTATTCCCTCAGCTCTGACATTTACTCCTTCCCCAAACATAGCCCATTCATCTCTAAAATAATCTTCAGATGTGTTTACTTCTGTCCAGTTCCATCACTGGCTCCCTTGTCCAGCCATCTTTGTCTTGCCCTTGGTCTTCTGTAGCAGTCTTACCTCCCTCCAGTACAGTCTCCAAATGCCAGTGAGAATGATCTTCTGAAAATGTTCATCTGATCATGTCCCACCCCTGCAGAAGACTACCAGTGACTTCCCAAGGCATATAAAATAAAATCCAAGCACTAAAAAGTGTGCTCTTTAGAGTCCTGTGGGATCCACAGGTGGGAAGACTGGGTGGAGATCATGGCATTTTATTCTATTCTTCCTTGAGGTGAATTTTGACATAGGTAAAGACTTCCTAGGTTTTAGGAGGGACATGTGGTACACACTCTGGGGAGTTTGTTTCCAGTTTTGAATTATTGTTCCAGTCTGGTTGCTGCTGTAGGTTTTAGGAATGCTGACTGAGGAAAAAAAGCCAAGTCAGTTGGCTTTTTTCCTTTTCTCCAATTGACCTACGTGGTTTGATGATCAGTTGTATTCAAAATTTCTTTACAAAGTAAGGATGACTTCCATGGGCCTATGGCATATGCTACCCCTCAGCTGTTGTGTTGTGTTTTTTTTTTTTCAGAGGATTTCAACAAGCTGTGCTCTGTCCCTATCGTAATTCCCGAGAGGCCAGGATATCCTTCCCCACCCCTTGGCCCCATTCCTCCAGTTCACCCTGTTCCTCCTGGCTTTCCTCCTGGACCTCAAATTACAGTCCCTCGACCACCAGTGGAATATCCATATCCATCTCGGGAACCACCAAGTAAGAGCTCAAAAGTCATATAATTACGTTTCTTGCATTAATCAGGTTAACTTTTTTGTTGTTGTTTATGCTGTTTAAGTCATTAAGTAAGTTTAACCAGTCCTTAAAGATTTCATTTACAGAGTGTAGTATATAACTTTCTCAACTGGCCTATTGCATAAAGGAAAATGGGCAGTTTCATATTCTCCAGAGATTAACGTCCTTTTGCTATTGATGTTGTGGGAGAAATTTAAATCTGATTCACAGGATGAATTCATAGAGGAGGCATTAGATTACTCTTTGGGTTATATATCATGCAAAGCAGTTTTGCAAATAGTTAAATGCCAGTAACTCACTGCCTTTGTTGCTTCCCTGCGCTCGAGGCCTGAGAGTGAGGCGGAGGGAGCCGTGGAGAGAAGCAGGCAGAGGAGCAGGCTACAGCGAGGCCGCGGTACCTGGCAGCGTGCGCCACGGTGCACAGGTGCTCTCTGTAGGCGAGAATGGAAACATGCTCTGTTGACGCCAGGCGACCTTTGCCCAGAGTGTCCTCCTTCCTTTATGATTCAGCATCTTGCCCATTATTACTGGATTCAGTGCTGGTGGAAGATGCCCTAGTTAGACATAATTTTAATGGGGTTTCGTGTTATTCCTTCAGGGGTGTTGCCAGTCAACGTCACTGATTACTGCCAGCTGTTTCGCTATCTCTGTCAAAATGGACGCTGCATCCCAACTCCTGGGAGCTACCGGTGTGAGTGCAACAAAGGATTCCAGCTGGACCTCCGTGGGGAGTGCATTGGTACGTGATAGACCACTAGCTTGGCACCAAGAGGCTACTGCAGTGCTGTTTCATGACTGTATAGGTTTTCTATGGCTGCTATAACAAATTGTCTCAAACTTAGTGGCTTAAAACAACACAGATTTATTATCTTATATTTCTATAGGTTAAAAGTCCGACACGGGTCTTTCTGGGCTAAAATCAAGGTGTCGGCAGGGCTGCGTTCCTCTCCGAGGCTCTTGGAGAGAATCCATTTCTTTGCCTTTTCTGGCATCTAGAAGCCGTGTGTATTCCTTGGCTGAGGGCCTGTTTCTTCATCTTCAAAGCCAGCAGTGTAGCATCTTCAGATCTCTAACTCTCTGATTCTCTCTTTGCATTCCTTCTAACACGTTTAAGGATCTTTGTGATTACATTGGGCCCATCTGTATATAATCCAGGAGGGATGGATTCCACTGATTAGCAACTTAATTGCCCTTGCCATGTAGCATGTTCACAGGTTCTGGTGGTTAGGACATGAACGTATTGGGGGAGGGGCATTATTATGCCTACTGTAGTGACTTTTAACTTTCATTGTAAAACACATTCAAGGCATTGCTGGTAACTCTAACTTCAGCCATCCTATCGAAGGCTGACCATTAAAATGAGGCATTAGAAATATCCCCAACTTATGAAACTTTGCATGGTTTACTAATTTGAGTGGATAACTTACCAACAATCTCTAGTTAGCAAGGAACTAAAGCAAGGAACTTTACGTTGTTGATAAGGCAGTTAAGCTAGTGAAGGAAGGAAATGTAACACAAGGATAATTTGTTGGATTGGATAAGAACACCCAGTTGCCATCTAATTTTTTAGAAATAAACTGCTCTCTTAGGTCTATTATAAATCCCAATTCCAGTTATGAATCAGGCAGAAATAAGTAGTTCTTGGTTTCTCATGCTATATAGTTTCCTGGTGATATGAAAGCCCCTTCAAGTAGCTTGTTAAGAGAGAGTCCTTCAATCCTGAGAGGTCATCCAGAGCTGGGTAGGAAAGGCAAAGGGAACGTCTGGCTTAGGGTTGTGAGATCATACTTGCATCTGCCACAAGAAGCATGTGACTCCGGACAAGTGGGTTATCTTCCATAAGCTTTAGCTTCTTCATCTTCACAAACAGAGGAATAAAAACCAGTTTACCTGTAAGTAAACTGATAGCTCTAAATGAGTGTAAAACTAGCGGGAGCCTGTCTAGGGGCGGGGTGGAGGTGGTAGCAGCCTTGATGGTGGGTGAGAATTGCCCTTTAAACAACAACAGCTTCATGGTTTGTTGTAATATTCATAGCGGAACTGAGAAAGGAATGCTTAGATATGGTTAGGTCTTCTTTTCATTGAAAAATTGAGCTTCAAGAGACACTCAGATTTCTGTCCAGAAGCCACTTCTGAAATATTAGTCTGTTTGATTCCCTTATGTCAGACCCAAGGAAGAGAAAATGTTTATTGGCTTGGAGCGTTGAGTTGCTGCGTATTTGGCATTTTTCTCTGAAAAATGACACAGGAAAATAATACATTCTAACTGCTCAACGAGTTAAAGTGGCCGGTGACACCGTTATTGTAGTGGAAAGAAAAAAGATCTTTTCATTATGCTATTTATTTCTTAAAAGGAAAGTGTTTTAGCGTGTAAAGGAAACCAGTAAAATGGTCTTGGAGTTATGAGTTACTGCGATCTAATGTCTTACTGAAATATACTGTGTTTTGCAGATGTTGATGAATGTGAGAAAAACCCTTGTGCTGGTGGCGAGTGTATTAATACCCAGGGCTCCTACACCTGTCAGTGCCGACCTGGCTATCAGAGCACACTCACCCGGACAGAATGCCGAGGTACGTGTGGTCCTAGCTTGGCACGTCGGACATGTATGCTAAGTAAGGAGTTAGCTTTGAAGGAATTCCGTGGAGTCTGAATAACCCTTGCCGGGAGAGGCTAATATGCTCCCATTGCTTTTTTGCACTTAATTCCAGAAATTGTTACTCTGAAGGATAGCATCATAAAATCTGGCAAACATTCACGTTATTTTAAAAGATGTTTCTGTGCCTGTGGGAATATCTTCTTTTCACTTCCTTAACTTTTAATCTGAGAGCTAGGGAATGGGGTTGTCCTTTGTTGACACAGAAACTGAGAAAGGTTTCAGGTGAAATTTTACGCAATTAATTGCTTCACGGAAAGGCCTGAAGGATAAGAAGTGCCTGTAAGTTCTTGCTGCTTATTTCGTGTAGTCAGCGGCAGCATCACCTGGGAGCCAGTTGGAAATGCAGCATCTCAGGTCCCACTTGAGACCTGCTGAATCAAAATCAGCATTTTAACAAGATCTTCCAGGGACCCTTACGCATGTTAAGGTTTGAGAAGCACTCCTATAAAGTTTCCTCACAAAAATTTCCCTTCAGATTTGTTTATTAATTGACTTATTAAGCCACCCAGTATACCTCTTATTGGATGACTTTGATGTACTGAGTTTCTGAGATAGAAAGAATTAAGATATGTGCCCCACCTCAGGGCACTCAAATATCTATATCTCTATAAGTTGGGCACAGAATGATCTGTTATAATTGATCAGTAAAGCCAGATAAAAGCAACAGAACTCTGTTGAAATTAAATACAAGGGAAGATAAGGGAGGTTTGTATCACTTTAAAAATTTGTCAGCCATTAATGAGTTAATTTTGTTTGCCTCTTTTAGCAAAAGTTCTTCATATTAGTTGAAGGCATACAGATGTTTTTATTTTTTATTAGTGACTGTTTTCAAAATCTTCGAATTTGGTTCTGACTTAGGGATTTCTTGCCATCAGTGTATTTTAGTACACCGCTTATAAATGGCAATTTTGAGCAGAAAAACCTGGAGCACAGCATTTCAATCTGTTAATATTTCTATTAATGGCCTACTTACTGAATTACAAATATAGTTTGAATTTTTAACTGAGTTTAGAACCTTCTTTATAACTATTGTTTAAAATAATCAGCACGTACAAACAGTATACGAGGCATTTTGCAATCGTGGAAGATAAACCGAAACCAGTGTTTCAGAAGACAGCACTACTAAATAAGCAAATAGAAGACATTCTTGAGGATACTCAGCTGCGGCAGGGGCCAATCAGTGTAGGTGCATGTTATTGTCATCACTCTGAGACTTAGTTTATTAGAGACTGAAGGTTACCTAAAAGCCTCAAGCACTGTCTTCTTTAAGAGCTAGTGCGAAGCTTAGCCCAAGCACAAGAAGTTGATAACGTGATCACATTTGTGGGTAGATGAAAGTCGCCACAGAATGGTCAGAAAGGCTGTATACTTAGCTGAGAAGGACACGAGGAACTAAACAGAGGGGACAGAAGAAACATACAGAAACACGGTAGAGACGTTGAATGGCAAGCTTTTCATTTATTTTTGTAAGGCAGCAGGAGCCCGAATGGCATTTTCAAATTAGTGAGGAGAGAAAAAGCTGAACTCTTTATCCTGTTGATTTTATCCTTGGGCCTCCATAGATTATAGAATCCAAAAAAAAAAAAAAAGTAGATTATAAAATCTTAAAAAAAAAAAAGTCTGCTGAAGAATATGCGGCTTTTACTATTTTTTGGAGTGTGGAGCAGGTCAGATTTTAGTAAGGATTAAGAAATAAATGAGAGAGAAAAAGATCGTAGGTTGTTGGCACAAAGATCAGACAGAAGAAAAGCCCAGACTGCTTCAGCTAGTCCAATGACTCGTGTGGAAACCACTGCTGGATCTGCCCAGAAAGAAAGTGCGTCTGAGGGTCAACCACAAGACACCGTGCAGACACAGGGTAGACAGAATAACCAGTATGCCATGAATGCACATTCTTGTCGTCCAAAGGATGTTTAGGGCTCTTATACCCAGGCACATGGCCTCAACTCTGCATGGGTAGGTCTGCTCCCATCCAACTCTGCTCGGTGCCCTGGCCTCTATCTCTTGGGAATAAGCCCTGGCAAAGGTTGTACGCTCTGTAGACAAGGTGGTTTGTGTTCATCCTTTTTGATGTTCATCCAGGCATGTAGCCTAGAAACTGAGGGGAATAGATAATCCAGGGTAACTCGTTGTGCACTTTAGGTTAGTTGCTAATCTTTAAATGAGAGATCAGATGCGGGTTATTTGAGTTATTGTCATTTTTAACACTTCCATATCATGCTCTGTTGTTTACTTTGGCATAATATTAAACATGAAAGAAAAAAGGGGAAATGCCCCCATAGTACCAATATTTTGTTTGTTAGATAGAATACTCATAAAGTTATAAAAGAGACTAAGAATATATAAACAAATAAAACTGTATTTGGACCAGAACTGCCATAAGGAAGGTAGACGTTTCAGAGTCAAAATGATTGACGGTTTTCAGATGGAATTAGGTTTTTAAATTGTTTTTTTTTTTTAATGGCATTTCTGTTTAACTGTTCTGATACAGCGAACATCAGATCTGCCTTTTGATCATGTCTTAAAAGACACCAGCCAAAGTTCATTGTAAATAATGATATATACTGGCTCATTGAATTACCTAGGAAAATGGTGAAAAAGAACCTATTTTGTTTACAGAACTGAGATTTAGGGAGCCTTCTTAGAAAGTAAAGTTAAACTGAATGCTATTATGTTGGCATTTTTTTCTTTCATATGCCTTTCAAACTTTTATTAGTAACCCTAAATTTTATATTATTTAATACTGAGTTTATGTTGAAGAATATTATTTAGTAATCAAAACCCAAGACTAAGATCTTGAATTTAGAGATGGTGAGAGGAAGAAATAAAATAATTTAAAATCCCCTAAGTAAAGCTATTTCTTCCTTTTTGACTTCGATTTTAGACATTGATGAATGTTTACAGAATGGCCGTATCTGCAATAACGGACGTTGCATCAACACAGATGGCAGTTTCCATTGTGTGTGTAATGCAGGATTTCATGTTACGCGTGATGGGAAGAACTGTGAAGGTAATACGGTGTAATAATAATTACAGTATAATCATGTCATTCCCCTATTCCATTGCAGTTTCAGTATCAAAAGTCTTTAACAAGGCCAAGTCAAACATTGAGTGAAAGGTCAAAGTATCAAATGTATATTCACCTGTTGTTATCTGGGAGGATGCCTAACTTTCAACAGTATTAGTTCCTTTAATTCACATTTGTGTGAGTCAAATAACATTGTAAA
This sequence comes from Phocoena phocoena, assembly GCF_963924675.1. Taxonomy (NCBI): domain Eukaryota; kingdom Metazoa; phylum Chordata; class Mammalia; order Artiodactyla; family Phocoenidae; genus Phocoena; species Phocoena phocoena. Next base: position 91,148,804 of record NC_089220.1, on the reverse strand, counting down.
TATAGGAGCAGAGCTTGCTATTTAAATATTCCTGGTGACGAAACTTTTGTAGCATAAATCATTACTTCCAAATTTTATACAGTCAGAATTTGTACATTAAAAAAAAATAGGACACACCTAATCTCATATATTCTTCAGTCACTTATAATCCTTTTGTTTAAAGTGTCTATGTAGTAATGAAATATTACTAAGGAGTATCTGAAAATGTAAAATTGGAGAGAAGTGTTGGCGAGAGTCAGCCCTTTATATTGCCTCTTGAATTAATCACCTCACTTTGAATTGGGCTGTTTCATTTTGTCTTTTTCCCTGCCTTTTCTCCCCTAAATTGAAAATGTGACAATTATTGATGAGTTTCCACTTCTTAGACCTTTAGCAGAAAATGAAGAATGCTCCTTATCATCTTTCCCAAAGTCTTCGGGAAAGATCCCAAGAATCTATTCATACATTAAAGGAATTTCAAAATTGTTCTTAGAAACATTTTTGGCAGAATATTATCTCAGTGATTCAATTCAAAGACTTAATGCCAAAATTCTCAGTTGGGATAGAGTCTTGTTTAAAAAAGAAAAAATCATAAATTACTTCGGTCTGACTAAAGCCTGTAAGTGAAAACACACTGTGTCTAGAAGAGCAAGTGCCTCCTAAGACAGCTGTAATGTTAAATAAAATAGCATACTGATGAATTTAAAGAAATATCTGTATGCTCAAGGGATCCTAAAGGTTAGCTGTCATGGCTATACTCTATAGTCAAGTCTTGCATTTTACAAATACGTTTTTCCTATCCCTATTTAAAATTGCTTCAAACTGCCAGCAGTTCTCTGGTTTCTACTTTTTAAAGAATCAAGAAGTAGCCTAAATACATTTCATCATTCTTAGTTTCGATTTTGTTTTTATTTTCAGTATATTAGAAGTAATGTGGATCTGTAAATATAACCATCAGGCCGTTTACACACCTTTCAGTTTGTAAACTGCTGTTCCTAAAAAGAGCCTTGGTAGCTCTTATTGAGTTAAATTTCATATATATATTTATATGAAAAATATATTTATATGAAATTTCATAGATATATATTATGAGTCTAATACACATACATGTGTATATACATATACACATATACGTGCATATACATATATACGTATATGCTTGTGTAAGTATATATGTATATATATACACACATGTCCTAAAATAAATTTAGCCCTATAGTTTGCATGCACATGTCAGAAATTGAGAACTTGAGATACGTATTTCATATGGCCACTCTTCTCTTTGTAAGCTATAATTTGGATGAAAATTAACCTTAGACAATAATAACAAAAAGTAAAGAAATGTGACGAAACAGAATTATATTGACCCAGGTTGGCTTCCTTTGTAAGCTTACTCATCTGGCCATAAGAAAATATATCCTTTGTATTTTTCAGATATGGATGAATGCAGCATAAGGAATATGTGCCTTAATGGAATGTGTATCAATGAAGATGGCAGTTTTAAATGTATTTGCAAACCTGGATTTCAGCTGGCATCAGATGGGCGTTATTGTAAAGGTTTGTGCTATAAAACTCTAAATCATATTCTTCACCCTTGTTTTGTCCTCCCTACGTTGCTTAGAGCTACCACCTTTCCTTATTGATTCTCCCTATTTAAAGTACCCCTAACTCTGTACTAAGAAACCTGACTGGAACTCCTCCTTAAGTCCAGCCATCCAGAGAGCTACGATTTATGCCCAGAAGGCTGTTCTTACTTCAGAAAGGGTGTTTGTTGTCTTCTCAAAGGAGCCTGATAGGCTCCATAGCAAATGAATGAGAAGCTGAACTACCATTTGGACTACCAACAGCTGTGAGCATCTTTTTCAATAAGCTGAGTTCTGCCTCTTCCTTACAGTTGAGGAATAATGACAGTTGGCTTCTTGATGGCTGTCATTTGCCACCTCTTACATCTTCACTGGACAGAATATTGTAGGCTCTTATTGGGGTGATCTCTTCTTCATAATTTCCTCCAGATACCTTAAGAAACACAATTTATTTAAGCTTTATCAAATCACAGAAGCAAAAAAGGGGAACAGGATTGAGCAGAAGAAATAAAGGAACCAGGAGCCAGTATTTAGCTTTGTAACTTTTGAAATAATCTTATTGCTCCAAGTAGTGAAGCAAAATGAAGATTTTTATTTGTGCTGTTGAAAATTGGGGTCCTGAGAAGAGTTATCAGGAGATAACTGCAGTTATCAGGAGGAGAAGTTAAATTTGTGCTCAGTTGCTCTGCCTCATGCGGTCGAGGATGAGTAGTTATTGCCCTTGTGTCCAAGATCTGAGCTGCAACCAGACTTCTCAAGGAACCTCATACTCAAAATAGATCCAGGGAATCTGCTGAAATATGACACTCAAAACCATAGTTTCAGATGTAGAAGGTAGAGAGAGCATCAGGCTATTCAAGATGGAGAAGGCAAGAAAAAGTCCTATGGTGCCTCTTCTCTAGGTGCCCTTGTATTAAGTCCTTGTATTAAGTCTTCAGCATGATGTGTATTTTCTCTAGGCTTAAAAGAGCTTCTAGCCCTTGGTTGTTTACCTACATTCTCTATGACCTTCCCATCAATAGCTCTTCAATATCATGGAAATCTGCCTTCACAGCAAGAGAAAGGTTGTTTTGTTTGTTTTTTGTTTTCAAATTTGAAGTAGGAAATTGGTATCCATGCTTTTGAGCTATGTGTTGAGAGGAACTTATAGTTGGGGAGACAAGATTAACGCATGAAAATATTAAGACAGCATACAACAAAGCACCCAATTGTGCAGGTTAAGTGCTGTACAAGTGAAAAAGAAAGGGGAAGGGAATGATTGCTGGAATATTTGGAACTAGGCTTCCAAACAAAATAACAGAAGGAAATGTGAAAGTCCCTTTGTGAACAGAACTTTTCTGAGAACACACACTCCTCTCTCTTACCTATGCACAGAGCATGCTAAGATTCACTTTCAGTACCTATAGGCTGCCAGTGAGCCAGGCCACAGACTCTTAAGGGTGGCCAATAGATAATGCTGTTGTAACTATTTCAGAAGATATTATGACCTCATAGGTGAAGCCCGGTTTTGCAACTGTTTGCAATCAGTGAACTAGTATCTTATTGATAAATGGATTGTTCCAGTCTTTTGAAAGTGCCTGATGATTAAAAGTCTGCTCTGACTTTAACATTCTGGCTTAAGAATCAGAGCTAGAGAGAAAGAGAGGGGGAAAATGCTCCATATTCTTACCTGTGTCGTCTTTATTCTGACGTATAGAGAAGATGGAATACACACACTTGTAGTAAGAAAAAAGGAAGAGAAAAGAAAAAAATTTCTTGTATGCTGAATTTCTTTTCCATCATTTTTCTCTTGATATCATGGGATAAGATTTTCTCTTAATGCTGAACACTTGGTTCTGATCCCACAGAGATGTAACTGTTCAAAGCTGAATGAACAATGCTAATTTAATCGCTACAGTTAACCAATCTGATGGACAGCCTGGTCTCCCTGATCACTCTCTGAAGGTGGAGGCCACTCACTTTGAGCAACGCCCTCTGGATCTATGTTCCATCGCTGTCCCCAGTAAAAAACCTTTGGATTACATTTCAGGCTGTAGTCACCACTGTTTTACTGTAGATCTCAATTTGAACAAAAAGGTGACCTGAATAACTGAACCAGTTTGAGTTCACGTATTTAAATATAACTGCTGTTTTAAAATACAATCTGTACACGGAATCTTGGACCATCTGAATATATTTTGTGCCAGATAACACAAGCTTTGTAAAACGCAGAGGTGTTTCAGTCTCAATTTGCCTTTTTAAGGTCAGAAGAAAGGAAATATTTACCTACACCAGTCGTATATTATAAAAGGAGTTGTTATAAAACGACTTGTTTCTAAGTGTTATATGTTTTCCAAAACACAGTTTTGGTACCATTTCTGTTTCCATGTTGGAAACAGAACATGTTTGGTACCATGTTCAGGGGGAAAAGTATCCGCTATTATTAGTATGTGCCCAATAAAATCTTTTACCAGGCCTCCCTAAGGATACACATACGATACTATAAAATATTTGTAATGCTTAAGAGAGATTTTTCTTTGCTGGGTTCCAATTGGCTAGGAGTTGTCATCAAAATCATCTATATTCATTTTCTGTTCCTTTTGTATGGTGTTCCATCCAGGCTTTAGTTCTGTGTCTCCTCATGCCATTCTAATTTTCCCAGAGAGTTAAGGCATGAGTGATACTGGAATGGACACCAGTCTGGGTGTTGGATGCCAAAAGGAGAAGCTTCCTGCCCAGGCCAAAGATGTAGTTTATTATCAAGCTAGATTTCTGACAGTCCTGGAAAAATTGCCATGTGAAACATTACACAAGACCCTTTGTCTTTTAGCTGTCACTTTCCTTCTTCTTCCAATTCTGTTTTTGCCTTTGTGATTCTTACTTTGGATTAAAAAAAAAAAAATCTCAGGAGAATGTTATTGAAATAGCTTTCTATAGAAAAGAAATAAACTCAGACAGTTTATCTCTCTCCATTTTTGTTCCTTTTCTCTCAAAGGAAAATGAAATGCATCTCACTGAGCTTTTACTGTTGACGCTGCATATTATTGTAAATCTTCCCCATTTTCAAGTCTTAGAACTGTAAATATGTTATGTCTTTAGATAAAGTCACTTTATTTATTTTTTTTCTCTTTTTTTCTGACATCTTTATTGGAGTATAATTTCTTTACAATGTTGTGTGAAGTGGCTTTATTTTTAATAAGTGCTTTTCCCCACCACAGATATTAACGAGTGTGAAACACCTGGGATCTGCATGAATGGGCGTTGTGTCAACACTGACGGCTCCTACCGATGTGAATGCTTTCCTGGACTGGCCGTGGGTCTGGATGGACGTGTGTGTGTTGGTAAGGTTAAAGCCGTAACTAGATGTACGATAGAGATCCATCCTCTGTCAGTCAATAAAATCCGCCAATAATAAATGTACTTGACTGTAGCAGATATGATACAATTAATATTTGTGGGGCAACAAACCACCAAACAGGGTCAGTTCTTTTCTTGTATGACATGGATATTAGTTTAAGGCATAGAAAGACGAGCTGAGATAAATGAAAACCAAGGGAATCCCCACCTCTCCTTCTCCCTTGTCTTTCCTAATCACCTAACTGTCCCCAATTTTCTCCAACCCTCCTTTGTTGATAATGGTCTTTGAAATTGACCTGTATGTGCCCATTATCTCATGGTGAACATTTCATTTTCATCTAGGGAATTAAATGTTCCAAGGGAGGTATAGAATGCAAAGGAGGATATGGATAAGTAAGAAACTTATATGATAATAGTTTTATGTGGCTTTATAAAGAGTTTGAGATTTGTTGATAAATAGATACAAAGTTTTTCCAAATTATTTTTAAGAAAGGTAGTCGGTAGACCCTTTGAATTGGGAGAGGATTGGACATAGCTGGAAATCTCCTGGTGGTAAAGATGATACTGCTTAGTTAGACCAATATCTGCAGATTTGTATAAATGAACCTTTTACAGATTAAACGTCCTCCTTTTTGAAAGTACATCTAATTCAGATATTCAATAATTGCATGTTTATTTTGAGGTCGTCTGTATTTCTAATAAAGATCTTATTTATCATAAGGCGAGATTGAATGGTCATCATTCATTCAACATTTATTAAGTGCCTTCTCTGTACACTCCTGGGGAAGAAAAAAATGAGTGAGGTATAATCCTAGCCCTTAAGGACCTCACAGTTGGGTAAACCATAATAGTCCCTAGAGAACTGGAAGAGTCTAGTAATTGGTTTCCAGGGCTTGGAAGCTGAATGCAGAATGATTTGTTTCGTTTTGTTTTCTATTGGGACCTAATACCAGAGGCATTCTCTGTGAGTTAGAACAGGGACAATGGCTAAATAAAACCAGCTTCAACTTTGACCTGGGGGGTTCCCATCTGTTTGAAGCGATAGTATGATGACAGATGCTTCTTCCTGTGTAGACACACACATGCGGAGCACATGCTACGGTGGATACAAGAGAGGCCAGTGTGTCAAACCCTTGTTTGGTGCTGTTACCAAATCTGAGTGCTGTTGTGCCAGCACCGAGTATGCTTTTGGAGAACCTTGCCAACCGTGTCCTTCACAGAATTCAGGTATGTGGTGTCATGGGGATGCCCTAGTACTCCCAGCCTTCCGCCACCATCTGCAGTCTTTGCATTTTTGGAAGTCACGGGGAAAGATTGCGTCTGCTCTCCAGGTGCGTCATGTACCTTGCTGGGGTCTTGGCAGGGGCTGCTCAGCCTCTGCTCAGATGTTCCGCACAGGCCCAGCCATCACTTGGATTAGGCAGCACGTTCATGCCTCCCATCTGAACTCCTCCACCTCAGTAACAGTCATGCTCTTTAGGGTGTGTGCGACTTGCCTTGTTTTCTAAAGTAGCTTCACAGTGTTTACATTTTGTAGGAACTGTTATAAAAGCAGAATTCTACCGCGTGTAAAAGTAAATAATTCTCAGATTACCTGAATGTTTCCAACTTTTTTCCAAAAGGCCATTTGTGAATTTTGTTCAAATCCTTCAGGCTGCTTTAGGTGTGCTTTTCTTAAATGATTTTATTCAACTCTAGGGAAAACGTGTTTTTCTCAATTTGAGTGACATGGCATAGTGAAAAGAAAACTTGTCAGTGAGTCAGAATTCTGCTCCCCAGCCACAGGCAGACAAATTACTTAATTGGAGGTTCAGTTTTTTTGTGGATTTTTGTTTATTTAGGAATTTTTCTCACCTAATTTCAAAAGGATTTGAGATGGCTTACATTAGTAAACAATTATGAAATAGAATAATATGGAAAAGGGATCTTCATTTTTTTTCATCTACAAAATGAATTGTCTTAGGTAATCCAGAAGATCCTCTCCAGTTGTAAATTATTTCTGTTTGTAAGGCAAAAATAGTTTATTGAAATGAAAGCAATAGACTGTCAACATTTGAATGTAATTTTAAGGTAGCTTGGTAGTTGACTTCTAATGTCCTAAAATAGAATAAGTCCTAATATTGAAAACGTGTAGCTCTGATTGGTTGGTTTACCTCTTAAGATTCAGTTAGTTCATTTCTGGCCTAGATACTATCTATTAAAGACGAACTCACAATTTTTAAATATTTGCCATTTTGAAAATGATAATATTTGAAATCAAACAGAAATTAAAATGTATTATGAGAAGTTAGAGAAAGTTAAGTAGAAGACTTTAAAAGTCTTTAAAATGGGGGAATGCCAGTTAAAGAAAGAAAGCTTTATTCTGGATGACTGCTTCACCCAGTCATTTCATATATGATTACTAACAATTGAATACATGTTTGCAATAATACTTCAATTATATAGTATACAAATATAATTCTATCTAAAAAGATACTTCCATACAACTTTATAGTTGTATATTATTAATATCATCCTTTTAAAGTAAAGTTTGTTACTTTAATTTTTCAAAGTACTTTCCTTGCATACTTCGAATTTACAAGATAAGATGGGTATCCTAAAAACTGGTACAAGGATATAGGTGATTTGTCCATGTCTTGAATGAGTAGAATAGCCAAAGCTTAGAATCCAGGATCCTTGGTGCATATAGTTTTTTGTTTTTACATTTTCCTCTGGACCCCAATTACATCTCCAGAGAATTCTTATGCTACATAGGAAAATGAAATTAAAAAGATGACCCAAAGAAACCAAATTTCTTTAAGCAGTAAAGCTTAAAGAGAGTTACATTTTGAAGCTCAGTTCCACTACCTTCTCTTTTATATTTGAATCAGTTTACACAAAAGTGGTCCACATGTGGAAATAGTTCCATCCCGTTTGGTTTCTCCACCTCTTTGATAGATGAAAATGCCAAATCATGAAGGATTGAAATGTAGGATGTCCCTCATTTCAGGAGAGAGGAGGGATTTTAAAGGGGACTGGAAATATCCAGAAGGGAATATCTTTAGTCAATTTACTGAGAAATTCTAACCACTTCACATCTAAAGTTCATCTTTGTGCTCTGGAAGTCAAATAAACTATATTTTCAGATACATCTCACTGGCTGCTGAGCATTTACTCCTTGTAGAAATCCGTCAGTTAAAGCCACAGAAGAGTAATGATTAGGAATTTTCTCTCCTGTCCTCATCCCACTGTCTCCATGGCACAACACGGAGTTAGCTTAGCAATACCTACCATTTATGAAGTGCTTGAGTTGTGCCGACCACTTGACATGTTCTCTCAGTAAATCCACAGCACTACCATGTGAGTTGGGTATCATTTTCTACACTTATATAAGAGGGAACTAGAAGAGGGAAAGGGCTTGCTCCCAGGACCCTCAGCAATAAGCATTGTCATCGGCATTCAAACCCATGCTGATCTGCATTCACTACAGAGTCTAGTACCAGATCCTGCCCAAATGGAAAAGAATAATGACAATAATTTGCTTCCATGTAGGCTAAACAGCAGCTAATTTAACACTAATTATAAAATTGCTTTCAGCAGAACTGGCATGATTTTGTTTTTCCTGTTTTATTACTTACACTGTTTCACAAGTGCTTTAACTTATTGCTGATGTGAGAGAATAAGGAGGATGTATTTCCTTCTGCTGCCAGTCCCTGGCTTTCAAACACAATGGCAGCCACCTTCCCATTTTTTCCCTTTTTGGATCCTTTTAAGATGACTTAAAAATTAAGGGATTTCACCACTTTTCTCAAATTTATGTTTGGTAGAAGACAGAGGCTCCGAAGGAGTCAACCTTCATTTTTTAATCTATAAAAAATTATAACTCCTTTGCATCCCCTGTCATCAGGAATGCAATTTTCTAGAATATGGAGGTATAGGAACTATTTGCTTCAGCACCGAGGTACAGGTGGCCTATGTAAAAAAGCCACATCCCTAATATTCACTTCTCCTGCCACCTAAGCACAACTGATCTGCATTTGACCATGAGATTCTGTAGTTGCCAGAAACCATGGGCAACTAAGGGAAACTTCGTTTCTTTTCCTTGGATTAAGTGTGGTTCCTATTAGTTCTCCATTTCCATCATTCACTCTTAGGTTTATCTAAATATTGTTGGAATTGTGTATAAAGCATTGCATCAATTTTAAGAAATAGAAATCTGATTCCGTCACAAATTTGGGAACATATTCTATATACCTCCATTTCTTGAGTAAGATCCAGTTTTAACATTATGCAATACATTTCCTATGGATTTATATAATAGAATGAATCTGGCATCCTGATAAATATTAACTTTAAAAATACACGTAAATGCAAGTGTAGATACCGTGTTATTCTTGTCAGGGGAGGCTAGAGAATTTGCAGAGAGAAATGAGAAAATGTTAAGAACTTGATTGTACTGAAAAAAAGAGCTCGAACTAAGAAAAGAATTTATTTCCAAGATGGTGGGAGAGAGTTTTATTAACAGTTAAGAAACCACATTTTAACAGACACATTTCACTGTAAGTGTAAAGTGTTCCCTGGTGAAAAAAATCAAGCCATAGGAAAAACACCTTTTCCGAAAGTGCTTGCACAAGGAATTGCTGGAACTCGCCTATATCCTTATAAGTCGTTTTCCACGGTGAGTGCGGAGCCTTTAAAATAGGAGCCTGGTGTGACTCCCCTAGGAGATGCCTCCTTTTCCTTTACCGCTTTATTTCAGTTCCACTCACTTTGGAGGAAATGATGTGTGCAAAGCCAAGGGCAGGATCGACCTGTTCTGCAAACAAGGGAATCATTTACTATCTGTTAATTTATTGCAGCGGAATATCAGGCGCTCTGCAGCAGTGGGCCAGGAATGACGTCAGCAGGCAGTGGTAAGGACTTAGGACTTGTTTTGAAATTTACTAAGCATGTGCAGAGGCAGCACTGGGCCTTCCTGTGGGTTTCCGCTTGGTCCCTTTACACCAGTCTGGTCCGACCCCCCTCTCTGGCCATCACCGCGTTGATCTACCTGGGACACTTAGAAGCCCCCAGTGGCAGAACAGCTATGGCACAGCGGGTCCTGGGATTGCTGGGTGTGGGTGTGGCACTCATTACTGAAGGGTTGGGTGCTCTCCCAGGGTCACTGATGTGAACGAGATACGGTGACCATGGTGGCTCGTTCATGAGAAGGGGCAGCCTGGCCCTCCTTTGGATCTGCCACTATCAAGTACAATTCAGGGTTATGAGCTCAACTGAACCTACGCACACTTTGAACACTTTCTTACTGGTCAAGTGCTCAGTCATTCTCAGATGGCAGTAGGGAGCCATCTTGTGTTTTGTAGCAGGTGGTGATAGCAATTAACTGAGTTGGAAGAAAATGAAATGTTGAAGTGTAGAAGTTAGAAGTAGAGAAATACTGGTGCCATAAAAGAAATTAAACGGGAGAATTGGAACAAGTGTAAAAATGGGTGACAAGTAAGAGGAAGGGATTACTTTACTAATAAAAGACTAAATGATTTGATTCAAGAGAGTTCTGGGAAAAAATAGACTGACTCGATTGTCAGTTCATTCTCTTGATTGATTTCATCATTATGTGTGGATAAAGAAAGGGCGAGGTGGATATTTGGAGGAGAAAAGAGGACAAGTAAGGAAATGTATAATGAATAAGGAGTTAGTGGGGAATAAATAAGTTGTGATGGGTACCTGGATAAGGAAAAAAAAAAAAAGGTCAACCTTGATTTATAGAAGAGTCGGGCAACAGGATTTGAGACTAGCCACTCACTGACTGTCACTCGGCATCACCCTTGACTATTAGAGCTCTCCTCAGGCTGTCAGCAAACGGAAGAGGAGGACCCAGCCTCATCTGGACAGAGTAGCAGAGGCTTTTCCAGAGCAGGTGGTGGTTGAGCAAGCTTCGGACCAACGTGTAGGTTTGCTCCAGACATTCCCCACGCAGAGTGAAGAGGGCATGATGTGTTTATGGCAGAGTAAGAGATTTAAAGTGAATAAAGAGTTCATATTTTAATTTAACCTTGAGAATGCTGTCGAACCTACGAAAGTCTGAACCATGAGAATGACACGGTCACCTTGTTTTGAGGCCGTTAAGTCTGGTGGCAGTGTAGAATGTAGACTGAAGAAGGACAGGCTGATGGCAGGGAGAGCAGTTGTAGGAACCTAGGCTCTGTATTTGATCAACCTTTTCGCCTTGATGTTTGTACAAGAAGAAGTCCAGGAGTTCTCCTCTTGATTAAGGATTGGTAGTCTTGTAGTTCTAGCTCAGATGCCAAGTTCCTCTCAGGGACTGGTGGAAGGAAGACTTGAGTCAGAATACCTTGTAGTGAGAAAAAGGGATCCACTTTCTCATCAAGGAGAAACTTTATTTTCATGAGGTCCTAAGGTCTCTACAGTTATTGTAATGTTATTTTTTGATAGTTCCTTTGATGTTTACTTTAGAATGTTAATGATTTTGAAATTTTTTGTGGTGTAGATATAAATGAATGTGCATTAGACCCTGATATCTGCCCAAATGGAATTTGTGAAAATCTCCGTGGGACCTACAAATGTATTTGCAATTCCGGATATGAAGTGGATTCATCTGGGAAAAATTGTGTTGGTAAGACGTTTCACCTGTTTTCTAAGACACTTCGTGCATCATGCATTCTTTCTTTTGTTGCTTGAGGGAAACTGCTCTTGAGTAGCTTAAAGGACTGGACAAATGGATGCTCTACACTTTGGGTGTCAGCATAGCTGAATCCTGACAAGTTATATCTTTTGTTTAACTATGTAAAGGATGGAACATGGCAACTGTCCCTCTCATACAGCGTGCAGTTCTCTAATTGCGCAGGTTGAAGCCGAGCGCTGCCCCTACTAGATGCCTTTGTTATTAGGGCGCTGCTAATTGTCATTATACACAAAGTAGATGTAGCAGTTATTTTCAAAACAGCAGAAATCTTACTTTGAGCATTTTCACCTGCTTTCCTTCTAACTATGTGGCATTTGTACTCACATAAAAAGAACTCACAGTAAATCAAAATATCTTTTCTCCCTCCCCCCCATTTAAATCAGTTTTCACCCGAGTTTCAGGCTAAGCAAGTACCTAAAAAAATGGAGGATAGAAGCAGGTCATGGGAGCCCACAGGTTTATCACAAAACCCTCTTCTTTCGACTGCAGGTTTCTTTTTCTCTCCCTAACTTTTATTGCTGGCCTAAACCTGGCCCTCCCTTCTTTATGGTCTACAGTTGAATTTTGAAAAATGATTTCTTTCTCTCTCACACCCTTAATTTTAGGGCCCCTTTTTGGGGGTTACAGTTGTTATATGAGCATACATGGTACTTTCAAACTAGACTCAACTCAAAAAAAAGTTTTACTATTTCATTTTCCTGTAGGAGCCTCTCTACATTGGCAGACATGAAAAATCATTATTTATTTGGGCAGGCCAGAAAGGCACAGAGATGTTTTAGCTTCATCCAAAAATCACGCAAAAGGGAGAGTTTGGGAGGCAGAAGGGATTCTTCCTTCAGTGCTTTAGTGTCTACTCCAAAGTTGGACCCATTATCATCAGGTCAGAAGTATGTTCATATTTCAGATTATGTTCAGAGGTGTGAAGCTAGGAATCAAAGATCCGCTCCAGCCACTTCCCACAGAGTTCCAGGGACTGACTATTCTATATCTTAATCTTCAGTTCCTCAAATGGAAGTTCCAGATTCTTCTGACATCATCAAAGTTTAAGAATTGCAAATTGACCTTTTTGGGAAGTATTAGCAATGCTTATATGATTTTGACAGAATTCTCAGCATGCTATTTGCTCAGACAGTACATAACTTTATACTTGATTTTCCCATATTTTAAGAACTGTGTAAACACAGCCCTCCATATCTGTGAGTTTTGCATTCACATATCTAACGAACCTCAGATTGAAAATATTTGAAAAAAAATTCCAGAAAGTTCCCAAAAGCAAAGCTTGAATTTGCCATACACCAGCAACTATTTACATAGCATTTACATTGTGTTAGGTATTATAAGTAATCTAGAGATGATTTAATGTAGAGATGGGAGGATGTGCATAGGTTATCTGCCAGTACTATGCCATTTTATATAAGGGTCTTGAGCATCCACAGATTTTGGTAACCTGGTGCGGGGGGTGTCCTGGAACCAATCCCCTGCAGATACCAAGGAACAACTGTTAGTTGCTGATTTAAGTATATTTACTGCTGTGAACCCATGCAGGTCTCCAGTGCTGAATTTATGTAGCCTTTATGTAAGGGCTACTAGCTTGTCAAATGGTAATCTAAGCAGCATCTCTCAATGTATAAAATGTCTCTTGTGAATATGTAGTCTATTTTGTGGGCTGAGTGATGTACTTTAGCTCAAAGAGGTATAACAAACTGTTTAAGTTCTACATTTCCTAAATTATCTAATTTATACATATCGAAAGTTTGGTTTTGCATCAGACTTGCCTATTATTCAGCTGAAAGCAAGGAATTTTCCTCAGCTCTCTGAATCTCGAGTCTAAATTCCTCATGGCAATTATAAACTCTACAGATTGCTTTGTACTTTATAAACATGACTGGAGACCACTTAAATTATTCTAAAGAAGAGACACCCATCCTGGAACTGATACTTATCAAAAATGGACCATACTCTCTAAATATTTATTTAGTTCCTTAAAACAATAGGATTAGTCCTTTTAATTCTGGCACAGTGAAACAATTATATAAATATTAATGATTTCCAGCAAATCTAGGTTTTCTTCCTGCTAAAGAAAGAAGATAATTCAATAGTGTCTGGTGACTTTAGACTTTGTAGATACCTAGTATAGATAATCAGCTCAAGCCCCTATTTTCCTAAAATAGGTAATTTCAGCAAAGATCAATGGTAGAGGAGCTTTGCCTCTTTCCTTGAATTAATCATATCATTATGACCTTAAAAACTTAGCCTAAAAATGCAAAGAAATTGCATGCAAAGGACGGGATCTTTTAAAAGTTTATGTTTTTTGGTTTTCCAGATATTAATGAATGTGTATTGAATAGTCTACTCTGTGACAATGGACAATGTAGAAATACTCCTGGAAGTTTTGTCTGTACCTGCCCCAAGGGATTTATATACAAACCTGACCTAAAAACTTGTGAAGGTAAGATGTATTTTTGTTCTTATACCATGTACTTTGCTGCCTTTTGGAATGCCACTGGAAAACCACGAAGGTAAATTAGAGTCACTTCTGTTTTAGACAGTTGTGTCACTTCGTTGAGATTCTGTGATCCTAAATGACACTCCTATGCGCTTTGTAAGCTACTGATGGTACTTACCTGCGATTGGTATTTTATTTGCCATTTATTTTGCATCCAAATGCCATTTAAAAGTATTCACTTTGTATTTGCCTACAACTGGCATTTTATTTGCCATCATTTACTAGATGAAGAAAATATTAGATATGTGCTATTTGAGTTAGTAATTCAGAAATCACACTTACATTTGCTCCAGGTTTTCTGAATAAAAAGATTCAGCCATGTGCTGAACATAGAGATGTGCTCGGTTATTATTTTTGGCATTCCGTCTGGCCTAGAAAAAAAAATCTATCTAGGTCAGCTTTACTATCTAATGAAGAATATATGGTAGCAAACGAGACCAAAGTTTAACTATTCATTTGTGCCCAAGACTAGTTTTTAGCAGTAACGTAGACCTGTTTTTGTTTCAGACATCGATGAATGTGAATCAAGTCCTTGCATTAATGGAGTCTGCAAGAATAGCCCAGGCTCTTTTATTTGCGAATGTTCTTCCGAAAGTACTTTGGATCCAACAAAAACCATCTGCATAGGTATTTGTCTTTCTGAGAATGATTTTCCTATGTTTATCAGTGCTGCTGTATTTAATGTCTGCTTTTATTGCAAAAGGGTTTCAGTATGGAAGAACAAAGTTTTAAACGATCGTTATTCCTTGTTTCATGGTGCTATTCTTGCTGTAATTCCAATGTACATGTTTGAATTTTTGATATAGATTCTATTGTCTATTAAATACCATCACCCCCTTGCCCCTGCAGAAACCATCAAGGGCACTTGTTGGCAGACTGTCATTGATGGGCGATGTGAGATCAACATCAATGGAGCAACGTTAAAGTCCCAGTGTTGTTCGTCCCTCGGTGCTGCCTGGGGGAGTCCGTGCACCCCATGCCAAGTTGGTAAGAGAAGCAGGTGCTGCAGCTCCTGTGCCCGCTGGGCACTTTGCTCGGAAAGGGGAAGCCGAGAACTTTGTTCATTTAGGTTCACACGAGAATTTTAGAAGATTTCATTCTGATGACCTCAATGAAACGTGGCTGAATAGGAAACTAAAGAAGTGTCAAGGACAATAATTTTATGTGATTTGGTTAATTTATTGTCTTCCATCACCACGCTGTAATGTAGTTATCTGGAGTTGCTTTCCTAGATCAGCAATTCCTATTGGCTCTCTCAGGAACCTCTTGATTAGGGGTCCTGAACTTTTTACAGGCTCAGATTTTCTTCCCCGCAAAATGATTGATGTAAATGCACCACTGTTCATCACTAAACTAAAGTTGTTGCAAAGCTGAGGTTTGAGAGCCTTGCTGATTCAATGTTTAGATATATAAATGTGTGCATTTATATAGTGCGAATGCTGCAGGGCATGAGATCTTCCAGTTCTAAACTTTGTTTTCCACATCCATGTTACAGTAATCCTATAGTGTGATTCATATTTTAGGGCTAATAGCAAGAGAGAAATCGAGTCAATTTCCTTCTTAGTCATCACCTTAGTTTGATCTTTAAGGGTACCTTTGGGTCTTTTAGGATATCTCAGATGAATTGAGCTTTATTCAAGGAGACATTTCATTCTTCTCCTTCACCTATGCAATCTCAGAGACACTTTGTCGTCTCAGACTTATTCATAACAGTAAAATCGATTTCATGTTAAAGGTCCTCTTTCGTGTTTCTTATACCATGTCATACAAAGTCTGGATATTATCTCAAATTTGTTTTTTGCTTTTTGTTTGTTTTTTGGTACAGATCCCATATGTGGTAAAGGCTATTCAAGAATTAAAGGAACACAGTGCGAAGGTATTTATGATTATTTATAAATCATAAATTTCTGTGTGCATGAAGAATGCTTGTGTTAACTTGGACTGGATAAAGCTGTCATATAACTTCCCAGTGAGAAATGTGTAGCAGGGGAAAAAAAATAGTGAGAACTGCCGAACATAACAGACGTGAATTTCACAAGCGTATATGCTATTAGCGTCAGATCGCTGTGGCCAAAGGGCAGGGTGGCTGAAAATGCTTTAGGTTGACCGTAGTTTTGAGTGACTACAATTTCAAACTGCTACCTATGAGGAAGACAGAAAAGGAAGTTTTTGATGAGGCTATAAAATTTGCAATTTTCTTGGTTTGTCCTGGTTTTTCATTGTTGTTGTTGTTTGTTTGTTTCATGGTCACAGATGATGAGAAGGACACACTCTATTGCCTCGTTTTTGAAAGTCTACATGGATTCTCTCCAGTTTCCTGTGATTTTTTTCTCATGGAGTCCCAGATAGACATAGGTCAGGGTGACTAACACAACCTGACATGACACAGCAGCTGAAAAATTTTTAAAACAGCAATTAGTCCCATATGTGGAATGAAATGAACTTTTTTTCTCAGTTAAAATAAAGAGGAACACTACATCCCCCACCCAAGGTCTTGCTTTCCAAATGATGACTGAATCCTTTGGCCTTTCTCTGGTCCAGACCCACTGTTAATGAGTTATCTGACCTCAGCAGCACATTTTGGTACACAAGTGGTCAGATCAAAACAAAACAATCCAAAGAAGGTAAATTTCCCCCTCCCAATTTATTTCTCTTATGAGGAAAGATTTAGAATATCTTTTACAACATCCCTGGCTTGGAAAGTTATTTCTTCTAAATAGAGACACAGTGTGTGTGAGTTTCTTGACTAACGCTCCCCTTTTTTGGCATCGGCAAGTAAGTGCCTTTCTTTGGGTTAACTTGATGGTGAATATTTTTCCCCCAAAAATGTGCAGAGAACATAATGCTCTCCATTAAGCAAACTGGGAAGGACTAGTACATTTGAGACAGATGCAATGAATGATGAATGAATGAACATGAGCATCTTCCACCACTCAAGCTGGGACCACCAAGGCTTTGACAGAATAGCCTGAGACCATTGCTGAGTTAGAACTAGATACACACTTTCTTGGGATGTCTCAGCACTTCTCAAAGGAGACTCTTTTGACTGGCCCCACATATTCCTCGATGAAGGATCTTTTTTCTATGCTCATCTTCAAGTTGCTTCTTCTTTGCTAGTTTGGAAGACCAGGCTTCTCTTTCTCTACTCACTTGCAGCCCTCTGGTCTCATAAAGCTAATTGTACGGCCCCTGGGAGCCTTACCTGAGATGTCTATAGTACCCAGACCTGTCCCCAAGAACTCCCACCAGCTCCGTGTCTTTAGAACTCAAAAATTACTCCCTGAGACTGATGGAGAAACTGTTATATCTTTGGTAATAGGTGGGTTCAGTCTGGTTGCTTTTCAAACATCCCAGAAATTCTACATGAATTATTTGGAGGCAAGCTAGTTTTGTAAACGTATCAGGTTTAAAATGATATTTTCAGTTGTGGTAATAATATGACTCCATGAATGGAATGAAGTAGAATGATGTTATACAGATATATTAACTTCATGCTTTTTTTTCCTTCATAGATATAGATGAATGTGAAGTGTTCCCAGGAGTATGCAAAAATGGCTTATGTGTTAACTCTAAGGGATCATTTAAGTGTCAGTGTCCCAGTGGGATGACTTTGGATGCCACAGGGAGGATTTGCCTAGGTAAATACTGTTCATTATTTTTCTAATGAATATTTCTTAATGATTATTAAAAGCTCAGTTAACAAGATAGAGCTGAATATTTGGTTCTAAGTACAGACACACACACCTCCCAAATTCAGCATTTCTATTAGGACGCATTGTGGCTTCCTTGACAAATAGCCTTCCTGACTCAGCTCTTTATTAATTCTTTATAAAAAGAGTAGAGAAAAAAAAAAAAAATAAAAAAAAATAGAAAAAAAAAAAAAAAAAAGAGTAGAGAACATGTCAGTGAAGAGGAACTTTAGTTCTTTAGAATAATAACTGTGATGGATAACAACAGAGCTCTTAAATCTGCCCTCCATGGGCCATGGACAGAGAATTCTAGGTGACTGGTAAGTAGAACACTTTTGCTTAATTGGAAACTGTAGCCTTAGCCTGCTAGGCAGGGCTGCTGTAAGCCAGAAGGACAGGTCTTTGCAGGAAACTCTTGTGGGTATCAGGAGTGAAGAGTGTAACAGCCTGAGGAGTGAACCTGAGGGAACGAAGGCTGTTGTCAATATCAGCCATGATGAGATTCTCCGTGACAACTGCTAGAACCCAAGTGACAATGAGGTGGAAGAGACTGTACACCAAACCCTGAATTCTTAGAAAGCTGCCCTGTGGACTCATAGTGGCAGCAGATTTGAGATCCCACAGTCATGCTTGTGGGGTCTTAGGCTTATTCTGGTGTTACTACTATGGCTTCTGACTGCCAGGAATATGTCCTTTGGATCACTGGTTTCAGAGTCCATGACTCTGGAAGTGATGCTCAGCTATGTTGTATATCTGAAACCGCTCTGAAGAGCATCTTTAGTGAAGGACCACTGTAGGTGGTTGAAAGAGTGGCATGCAGTTAAGGGATTTGCATCCTTTATGAATTAGGATTAAACAGCCTTTAAATATAAAACTGTATGGTTTATAATGTAAGCAAAACAGAATAGGAAAGCTGGAATTCAGAGGCTAGAGTCTTTCCATAACTGTGGATGTCAGTTAATCCTATTCTGAGTCTCAGCTTCTTTGTTTAGGAGGTATCAGCATGTAATGAGAATGCTTTTCCAGGTTCTTCAGTTGAAACATGCTTCAGTGTTTAGTTTAGGATTCATTTTGAAATTAACCATCTTAATTAATAGAGGCAACCCAGATGTGAAGTTGCTCAGAAGGCTTCAGTAGCTTTCTAACATTAAAGGAAGCTCACACTCCCACAAGTATCCAGAAGAATGTGCACAAAAGCACATGTTGAGGTGAAAGAAATACTTGAGAAGAGGAGTGGATGGCTTTTCTTTGCTGTTTTTTCCTCTTTAATCACAAGTAGGGCAGTCCTCATTTCAGAGTTTACTATTCCACCTCTCCAGAAATGAAGTGGATCTGAGAAAAAGGTGCTGGTGCTAGCTGAGATGTTCTCCAACAATAAAGACTGCAGTTGGCTTTCAGCTAGAGAGATGTCAAGACATCATGAAGTGCATGCACTGGTAATAGGCATGGTCTGTACAGGGAGAAAACATCTCCCAAAAGAGCATTGTAGGATCTCTTTGAATACTGCTCCTTATGTAGAATTATCAGAAAATAACTAGAGTTCAAAGGATACTTGCCACAAGAAGAGGTGCACATAAATAAGAGCTGCCAGCTAAGAGTCTTTATTAAGAAGGAAAACCGGGCTTCCCTGGTGGCGCAGTGGTTGAGAGTCCGCCTGCCGATTCAGGGACGCGGGTTCGTGCCCCGGTCTGGGAAGATCCCACGTGCCACGGAGCAGCTGGGCCCGTGAGCCATGGCCGCTGAGCCTGCGCGTCTGGAGCCTGTGCTCCGCAACGGGAGAGGCCACCACAGTGAGAGGCCCGCGTACCGTAAAAAAAAAAAAAAAAAAGAAGGAAAACCCACCACCAAGCCTAGGTTCCTTGGAGGGAAAAAAATTAATTTCAGTCAATAAGTTTGTAGTAAATCGTTATATGTCCTGTACTTTGCCTAACACAACGTTGGCAGTTTGCGGCAGTGAGAACAGAGCAGCTCTCCTCAGCTTCCCTCCGTTCGTTCCCTCTGGCAGATATCCGCCTGGAAACCTGCTTCCTGGGGTACGAGGACGAGGAGTGCACCTTGCCCGTGGTTGGCCGCCACCGCATGGACGCCTGCTGCTGCTCCGTCGGGGCAGCCTGGGGGACCGAGGAGTGCGAGGAGTGTCCCCTGAGGAACACACCTGAGTACGAGGAACTCTGTCCCAGAGGACCTGGATTCGCCACAAAAGAAATTACAAATGGAAAGCCTTTCTTCAAAGGTACAGTGGTTTCAGTGGTTGATTACTCTTCTGTTAGGTCAAAAGGATGCATTTTCAGGAGCGCAGAGTTCTACGGACAGAATTACAATGAATGTCATCCATGCGGTCATCTCTGGATCATTTCAGCGTGCCTTCTTTGATTTCTGAATTTTATACGGCAGAATGTTCACTCTGTCATGGATTTTCTTTTTCTACATCTCAGGACTTCCTGAGTCACTTGCCTCTCCCATGTAGTCACTGTTAAGCGTTAAATAGATTTTAATACTATCCTAAAGCTAAGCGTAAACGAAAGAAAAATCTTCTTGGGAGACGTTTATTGCCATCTACTAAAGCCCTAGAGGTAACCTTTATCTGCTGATTTGAAGCATCCAAGTCACTGTGGTCCACCTGACTATAGATAATGGTGTGAGAGACCCAGTGACAGGTCCTCTTTGTCCAAATACAGCAAAATTCATTCCTGTGGCAAACACTCCAGTGACTTATATTTCAAATTTTATTTTCTTATGCTATAATATAAAACCCATGTAAAAAAAAAAAGGAAGTTACAGATTTAATCTAATTCCAAAATTGAGTTAACTTCTTATGCACAATGATACAGACCTTGTTTACTTCAGCATATGGAAAAATCATAATTGGTTTCTCAGAATTCCGATTATTCAGGGAGGCCCAGCTTATGTTCTCAGTATAGAGTTTTGTGTCGGTTGCCCATTGTGTCTGGACCTACTTATTATACTTCATAGCTAAATGAATTTCTAAAAATGGGAAATGAGCATATAAATATCACTTAATTATCCTTATATTAAAAAGTGTAGACTTTTTTTTCTACTGAGCATTTGGTTCAAGAAGTCCTGGGGTTAAAATTGTACTGTCTAGAGAGACAGTTTCTAGACAGCCCTCTAAAATGTCTCTTAAGTAAATTCAAAGGAACTTGGATGATTTGCTTACAAAAGCTGTGGCAATCCATTACCACAGAAGGACTAGATGTTCTTGAGATTTAATCTGCCAGTTCTGTATCTCATGACATTAGGTAGAAATGAACTTGTATTTCTTGAGCTCTAGGTCTTGCTTTAGAAAGGCCCCTAAAAGGGGAAACTCAGATTACTCAAATTACATGTTACATATGCAGTCTTCAAGAAACTCTTGTACATATTAATTATATTAACGCAAACTTCATATTAATTGAGAAAATATTTTAAATTAGTACACGTTATTTGATAACATGTTTTAAATAGTATACGTCATTTGTAAGGAGTTAAAATTATAAATGGCATCTCCTTTGAAATTCTTATTTCTGATGCTATTAAAAAAAAGCATCAGAAAGCGTAAGTGAATATCTCATTCCACAACATACTCAATTGCTTGCTGTAGGACAATATATTTGAAAATCTTCCACACGCCTTACATATAGACACTAGTGGTTTAGAATTTCTTATTCTTTCATTCGGAAAATAGTTCAGCGTTTGGTGTGTGCTGGGCTTTTAGAAGTCCAAATAAACCCACTCTTTACTTCTTCAGTAATACTTTCTAAAATGTAGAAGTTTAAAAGTCTAGATCTGTTTACAAAGTCCTATTTCTCATGGATCATCCCACATTTTTTAAAATGAGTATGACCAAGACCCTCTAACTTCCTGGGTTTAAAATGGGGTGTTGAGCTCTCCTCATTGGTCACTTATGGACTTTTCCCACATTTAATTTTCCTTGAAGACATCAATGAGTGCAAGATGATTCCCACGCTCTGCACCCATGGCAAGTGCAGAAACACCATCGGCAGCTTCAAGTGCAGGTGTGACAGTGGCTTTGCTCTGGATTCTGAAGAAAGGAACTGCACAGGTCAGTGAAGGGGCTCACCCTGGAGGGATACCCTTTGGAACTCTTGGTCTTAAACATGTTGCCACAAGGAGTAAAGCCATCCTGAGGCTCATCTGCTGCCACTTGCTGCTTTTGTGCAGACATCGATGAATGCCGCATATCTCCCGACCTCTGTGGCCGAGGCCAGTGCGTGAACACCCCCGGGGACTTCGAGTGCAAGTGTGATGAAGGCTACGAAAGTGGATTCATGATGATGAAGAACTGCATGGGTGAGTGCGTGACCGTTTGATCAGCCCAGGGAAGAAACATTCCAAGAAGCTTTGGTGACTCATCGCCTATGTCGGTTCTTCCTGCTCCCCCAGTGCGCTGGTCTCCTGACCAGTGAGTCACGCATTGGACTGTGGCAGAGGGAGACTGACATGTGGAAGGAATGAGGGAATTCATGCTCTGGGGCAGCGGGTGGCCTCGGACACCAGGTATGGGTCCCTGAGAAGTGAGTTTAACACCTGGAATAGACACCCCAGGGAAGAGAGAACAATTCAAACATAAGCTGTATTAGGGGTCACGTTCTAGGGTTTCTGTTCATCAGTTTTAGCAAAGGAGATTGATTAAGATAGTTTCATTAGATCAGGTTCCCTAGCAACAGGACTGAGATGGGGGTATTTTTTGAGGGGGTGCTCTTAGGAGGAACCTGTAAGGAAGTGAGGGAAGCAGCTTAGGGCAGGGGAAGAAGAGAAGCAAGTTGTTCGACTGGATTTTAGCTTTAACCTGATCCCACAGGGGCCTTGGAGTGTGCATAGTACCCGAGGGCTGTCCCACCTCGAGGCCAGGAGGCTGAGATTTTATACTCCCACGTCAGTTCAAGCAGTTATTGGCCATGGGCAGCCCCCAGCATGGGAGCGGGGTGTAATTTCTCACCTCCCAGGCATTTCTGAGTGAGGTGGATAGCGGTTCTCCAACAAGGACACCTGTGAGCCATTAGCAGCCAGAACTCCCAGCAACTGGGCAATGAGTGCACTGGTCTGCTCGTGGGGCCCTGGCAGGACGACCACCCACAGCTTCAACAGGGGTCATTTCCACTTTGCAGATATTGACGAGTGTCAGAGAGATCCTCTGCTGTGCCGAGGAGGCGTGTGCCTAAACACTGAGGGAAGTTACCGCTGTGAATGTCCTCCTGGCCATCAGCTGTCCCCCAACATCTCAGCATGTATAGGTAAGGAGGAAGACCACTTACCTGCCGGCAGTCGTTCGGCCCACACCCCTGCCAGAGTCCGAGGCTTACGGCGGGGTGCTTGGTATTCTCATCTTCTATACAGACATCAACGAGTGTGAACTGAGTGCGCACCTCTGCCCCCACGGCCGCTGCGTGAACCTCATAGGGAAGTACCAGTGTGCCTGCAACCCCGGCTACCACTCCACCCCCGACAGGCTGTTTTGTGTTGGTAAGTTCTGTATGGTATGTTATTTATTTTCTTTAGTCTCTTTCGAGTTCTGTTTCCATCGCTAGTTACTTTTACTTAATCTTTCCTGTTTTTCTGGAGGGAAAGGTCTTCTCATGGTGGCTCACGATCTTTAGATCTCACCTCCCCCATCTGTTTAAAGAACCAATTCAGTGAAGGCTGTACAGTGTTTTAGCTCTAGCAAGTATAATTTGACCCATGCTGCTTTGACTAGCGAACGGTAGCACACGCTTTGTTTCTGCCTATGCACACCCAGGCACATCAGCCAGTGATTACTAAGTACTGCCTGAAATAAACGCAGCCTGGTGAGTGCCGGGAGGAAGACAGAAAGCTTAGGGTGTGATCTCCGCCCTTAGGTGGTTTGGAGCAGCTCAGAGATTCCAAAGAATAATTATTGGGAAGAAGACCATAGCATGTTTATAGCTTACAATGCAATAGAGGCCAAGTCTGGCAGTCCTTAAAAATGAGGTTTTGTGGGACAAGCGTTTTGCTTTGTGGCTGGCCCTTAGGAGGTTTAGTTGTGCTGGGAAGAGTGGCACAGAAAGTCCCATGGCTTTAGAGTCAAAGTGAAACTTTGTAGAAACAGCCAGTTTTTGCCTGGTTTGAGGTATACCCCATGTGGAACTGCCAAGTCTCACATGGTTTCTACCCAGAATCATAAATCAGCCCAAATTCTTCTGAAGCATGGCCCAGGACAACTCAGAACTCCAGCTCAGGTCCTTGAAAAGGACTGGAACCTCAGCCAAACTGAATGTCAAGTTTGTAACGGAATCTGTGACCCAGAGAATTTCATCAGCAGATGAGCCACGTGTGCCCACTGTTGTCACTGAGATATGTTCTAGCGCCCAGCACTTCTCCTGCACTGTGTGTGGCACACCATATGTTGTGTTCATCTAACGCCCTGACTGCAGTATAAATATTATGAAGGCAGGGAGAGTATCCATCTCATTCACTGTTAGATTCTCATCTGTAGCACATAGTAGGTGTAGTTAATATTTGTGGAAGGAACCAAACAATGCAGTGACTTGCGGTTGCCCTGGGATGCTTTTATTATTTTGTTTTGTTTTCTTTGACCCATACATACCTGGAAACTTCACACATGTGCCATCATCACAAACACAGAGGAAGGTGATATTATTTTCCTTTTTCTTAGACATCGATGAATGCAGCATAATGAACGGTGGCTGTGAGACCTTCTGCACAAACTCTGAAGGTAGCTATGAATGTAGCTGTCAGCCAGGATTCGCACTAATGCCTGACCAGAGGTCCTGCACGGGTGAGTCAGTTTTAGCTTCCTGGGAACTCTCTCACTAACGGATCCCTGTGTAGAGTGGTTCAGGGCCTGGGCTTTGGAGTCAGACGGTCCTGAATTCAAATCTTTGTTTTGTCACTTTCTTGGCTGTGCGTCCTCGATGAAGATCCTTGGCATCTGACCCCTCATCTATAAAATGGGGTTCAGGTTGCCTGTGTGGAAGAGTACGTACAGCACTCGGCACAGTACCTGGCGCATGCTCAATAAGTGGAATATACAATACATTTTCTTGATTGATCAGAGTTTTGAAGAATCTGATCTCATGGCCTATTTCAGCGCCACTCAGGGTGTGTTCCTTGGACGGGTGGCCTCAGTACCACCTGAGAAAGTGTTAGAAATGCAAAAATCTCAGGCCCCACCCCAAACCTACTGAATCAGAAATTCCTGCGGGGGGCATCTCAGTAGTCTGTTTTCACAAGCCTTCCAAGTGATTTTGGATTTGTGCTAAAATTTGAGAACTGCTGGTCTAATTTACACTGCCTGTTGTATCACATGGGCTAGAAGAGCCATGTAATCAGCCGGAGATGGGAAATGAAGTGGGTCATGTAGATTTTAATTTTGGCTCAGGTTAAGAAGACAACTTAGGTTTAGGAACCAAAGTTATTTTATTGGACCTAGTAAAATCTACATTAAAAGCCCTAGATATAAGTTTAGCTATAAAAATTAAATTTTGAAAATCTAAGCAGATGCGCTTATTTCAAGCATTTTTTACCTTAAAATATCTGTAAAACAGCAAATAATGGACATTAGGCATTTAAATTTGACAATTGGAAAAATAAGATTCATAGTCATTTTTGAATGATAAATCTGTATCAGAGATAAAAGTGCCAATTAAATGGTGATCTTTTTTTTTTTTTTTCTTGAGTTTGGACTTTACCTAAATGTATATTACATTTTATTAAAATTTTGTTACATATGTAGTACTAGTAGTAGCTAATTTATTGAACACTTAGTATGTGTTCAAGTACTTGTGTTCACAAGGACTGATGTGCATTTTTTTTTTTTAATGATGGTGTTTTAAGTGCATGTGGGCCTCCATCCTGAACTGTATGTTATAGATCTTGAAAATGGTTCTCCCCTTGTTTACCCAAGATTACCTGATGGGATAATTTATGTAAAGTGTCATTTGGATTTCAGAGCTAACAGTCTTATGCGAGCAGGCTGAGTTTACTTGACTTGGGTCACTTAACTTTTTCATCAGTGATTAATGGAACCCTATCAACAACATGCCATTGTTGGTTTTATTCTCTGCAGACATTGATGAGTGTGAAGATAACCCCAATATCTGTGATGGTGGTCAGTGTACAAACATACCTGGAGAGTACAGGTGCTTGTGTTATGATGGATTCATGGCATCTGAAGACATGAAGACTTGTGTAGGTAAGCAAAAAAGACAGAATTTTCCAATTTGCTAGTTATTCACAAGCACTGTTAAGTTACATAAAGATTTGTTTGGGTAGTGAATAGAGCCTAAGGGAAAAGTAAGAATATTTAGGAGCATAGTACGAATAATAATCCAAAGCTAGCACTCCGAAAAGCAACTTTCTTGTGACTGTGATATGATGCTCTTGTCAGATATGTTGTATGGACTGAGCTAACCACTGGTCAACTCCAGCGACCAAAAGACATTTCTTTTACGTCTATGCATTATTTCTGTCCACTTAACCCTCCTTTTGCTGTGACTAGAGTTTAGGCTTTTAAATTGTTTGCTTAAGGCAAGCAAAACTTATTTCTGACAAGAATGCAATAAATTCTAGAATGGATTGTTTTGGAGAGTTTCTGTTGCTGTCTTCAAATCTGTCAGACTTTTTAATGTAATATCTAATCTGCCTTTAATCCCATTTAGTATATTTTTAATCTCAGACATTGCAGTTTTCACCTCTAAAAGTTTGATTTGGGTCTTTTTTTTTGATATCTTCTGTGTCTCTACTTAATATGTCCAGTCATTTCTCTAGCTTTTTAAATTACAGGAGTACAGTTATAATAACCGTTTTAATGTCCTTGTCTACTAATTCTATCACCTGTGTCAATTCTGGATCATTTCAATAAATTGACTTTCCTCTTCATTATGGGCCATGTTTTCCTCCATCATTGAATTTTCCTCCATCCTTTTGCTTGGATGCCAGACATTATAAATTTTGCCTTACTAGGTTCTGAATATTTTTGTGTTCCTAAGCTTTATTTTGGAACATAGATATTTGGAAACAGATCGGTTCTTTCAAAGTCTTGCTCTGAAGCTTTTAAGCAGCAGTTAGGGTAGGGCTAATTTTCTCTATTGCTGAGGCAAGATCCTTCTGGACACTCTGCTCACTTCCCTGTGAATTACAAGGTTTTCTAGTCGGGCTGGTAGGAGAAGGCACAATTCTACGCCTTCTGGGAACTCTGATGATTGTTCCCTCTAATTCTTTTGGATGGTGCTTCCCCCAGATTCGAGAGTTTCTTTACACGAATATACTGATCACTACTCATCTGGGTGCTTGACTGGGACCCTCTGCAGATCTCTGGAGTTCTCTCTCCTTCTCTCTCTCTGTACATCTCTTTTCTGTCCTTTACTCAGCCCTATGAACTCTAGCTACCTTGGCATTCCCCCTCACCGCTTCGACTCATGGACATTTCCTGGTTCCATCTGTCATCCCCCTCCCTATGCCACTGCCTTAAAACTCTCCCTACACAGTCATCTGGGGCATTTGCAGAACCCACCTAGTTTGTTTCTTCTCTCAGGGATCATTGTTTTTTGTTGCCTATATCGTCCTTTCTTGTTGTTGGTATTTTAGGTGAGAAGGTAAATTTGGTTCCTGTTACTCCATCTTGGCCAGTAGCAAGAGTCTAGAGTTGAAATTTTAAAATCACATCCCATTTGTGTCTTTCAAAAACGCTTACCGAGTATTTGTGAAGTCCTAGAAATTAAAGTGAATGTCATAAAAAAAGATAATTTTTAATTTGGGGAAGAAGTGAAGTTTGTAACTCTCTGCACTAAGACTGCTAGTTTATCTATCTTTTCTTTTAAGATATGGAACTAAAATGTTGGCATCATGCAGTCTGAATTAAAATTTTCATCTTGCAACAGAATATGCTGTTTGAAAAAGTTTTCTAGACTGTCACATAAACAG
Source organism: Phocoena phocoena (assembly GCF_963924675.1). Taxonomy (NCBI): domain Eukaryota; kingdom Metazoa; phylum Chordata; class Mammalia; order Artiodactyla; family Phocoenidae; genus Phocoena; species Phocoena phocoena. The sequence continues at coordinate 91,121,105 of NC_089220.1, read as the reverse complement.
GCTCTATCCCCAACCTCGAGTCAGTCAGTTTATTTGATTACTTGACCTCCTGCTTGTGGCCCAGATAAAAAGCAGGTCTGCAGGGTTAGCCTTCAATGTAGGACGCAAATGTGAATTGGGCTATGTAAATATACTTTTTTTTTTTGAGTGAAAACATTTCATCTTTTCTATTTGTTTGTCATAGTTGCTTTATCTCAGGGGAAAATTTTCAGTGATATCAAACAAACGGTTATATGTATTAATAATATCTGTATTTTACAGATGTCAATGAATGTGATCTGAATCCAAATATCTGCCTAAGTGGGACCTGTGAAAACACTAAAGGCTCATTTATCTGCCACTGTGATATGGGATATTCAGGCAAGAAAGGAAAAACTGGCTGTACAGGTATGTTTTTTCAAATTGAACAATAAAACCATAAGTGGCTAAGAGATTGCTACCATAATTATAGATTAACATAAGTTTTAAAACTATTAATATTTTAATTGCATTATAAAGCATTTTGTATAGTATCTTTTCATTAACTTAGCCTGCACTTCTCTGAAATTTGTCATACTTTAGATTGGATCTAAGGTGAGGTTTCTTTCCCTTTACCTGTGAAAAAAAGACGTATGAGATAAATGACCACCATAAATAACACTATAAATATCAACATTTTATGAGGTCAAAGTAACATTTTTATATCAAAGTAGTGAACGTGCTAACTACCAAACATATCCCTTTATTAAAGCAGACCTTTCCCAATAGCCTCCATTGCCACCCCTTTCATTTAAGGTTTTATAAGTGAAATTAATTTTTAAAGAAACACATCCTATTGTAAAGCAATTATACTCCAATAAAGATGTGGAGAAACCAACCCAACACATCCTACAATTCATATATTTCATCAAGTCTCATCAGTCTTCTAGTTTCTTAAATTAATGTGCTTTTGTTCAATTAAGTTGCTTTAGCCCTAATTAGTCATTATTCGTGGGACTTAGCAAATCTCATGAAGTGAGAATTAAACCATTAATTTTGCTTGTTTAATCCCAATAGCACATAAGAAGGTCTTTTCACAGTATTTGTAGGAGATCATTCTGTTAAACATCAAATGGAAGCAGTCACTCTGAGTGAATGTTGTTCTTTCGAAGTGTTTAATTGACGTTTTCCTACTTGAGGCAGTGATGCTTAGGACATGGAACAATCAAGTTTTACTGTAGTTACCTATAGTAATAAAACAGATTATGGCCCATAACATAATTTAAAACATAATGGAGACCATGGTGGGCTTGAATTAGGTAACTGCATCATTTCTTTACAAATAATAGACTTTAATTTCAAAAGCCAGTTTGGCAAGCCATTGTGACTTACAACAAACGTTAAAATACTTGAAGATTGGCAGTGTGGTACCGGTACAGATCCTTTTCTTAATGATATCAGCATTTTTCAAGAAAGTTCCCAATATATGCGTTATCATTTTAAACTGTTCAGTTATGCAAAGTTTCAAATACAGATATATACATCACCAATAAATTACTGTTAGTCCCAAAATGACAGATTCTAGCCAAATCATAAAAAGCATGTGGCTAGAATGCTTTCATGCTCGCTATATTAGTCTTCCTATGAAGCACGTCTAGGGGTCCATTCTGATAAATGGCACAGAGTTTAAAATCTCTAGTCCTCATGTGGTCTCTGGGGTACAAATGATGCTTATATCAGCATATCTGTGGTTCAAGATTTATTTTTAGCTTTCATTAAAAATATAGGACTTAGGGTAAGGGGTGTTGGTCTGGTAGTAATGCAGGGGAAAGTAGGACAGTTCTCTATTGCATTTTACCTAGTAGAGGCTAATACCGTTGTTTGGCAAGGTTGAACTCACTGCAAGTCAACCCAGAGAACCGTGATTCTTATGAAGGGAGAAGTTAATCTAATGGGACAGTCTTCATTCCCTATAAGAAAAAGATCTCTAGAATTTCATGCTCCAGATTCCCGCTAACAGAGGCATGTGCAGAGGCTGACTGTTTTCGGCCTCTTATCACGAAGAAAGCTTCAATTTTCATGCAACATTAATATCATTTTAGGTACGTGAGGAATGGTGCATGTAATGCCCTTGGCATAGTGCTTGGCATACAGTAGCTGGTCAGTAAATAGTAGCTATTGTTGTCCTTATAAAATGAGACACATAGACACAGTGTCTAGAAGCCATTTTAATTAAAACCATAACTTCTAGTCTAGCAAAATTCTGTACTTCTATTTACTGATATGCTTGAAATCAGTTTAGAGAAGGAAAATCTTACTCTGTATATTAAAAGGCTTGTTTTTCATAATTGAGTTTGCACAGATACTAAGACTATAGTGACGAGAGCTGTGTACTCCACATGAGATGAGATGACACCAGTTTTACATTAAGAACAGCAGTCTTTTAGTAAATTACATGAACAGTAACATGGATTTGAAGTCCAAGAAGTATTCTGTAGCTTTCCCCAAGGGCCAACATCCCCCTTCCCACTTTTAAATTATAGCCTAAAATGATTTTTCAATTGCCTAAAGCTCAGCTAGTACTGTAGGGAGAAGAATTGAATTTCATGGTCCTTTTGATATCATAGTAGCATGGTATGTGATATTCTCATGTAAAGGAGTAGACCTCTGGATTTTATTCCTAGTTCTTTTACTGGTTCATGAGCTTGAAGAAATCACCAGGGTGCTCCATAGTTATGCAAGTGTTCCCCTTGGGTAAGCAGCCCTGCAGTGAAGTATGGAAGGAGAGGGTGTATTAGGGCAGGAAGAAAAAGAGGTTCTCTGTAAATCCTGCTATTAACAACCAAGGGTATCACATTTGATTGGAAATGACTTACACAAACAGGAATTGGCAGCCAGTTTGGTATACTCAAAAACAAGTTTTAAAAAATCTGAGCCAAATTGGTTTTTGAATCCCATGTAACTAGGGCTCTTTTAGCCTGCTTTTCGTTTAAAATTTGTGTCACTCACAACTTAGAATACCATCAGGTTACCTTGGTGATAGTATGTTAAAGACAAGTGTTTATAATGTCCCAGGCAACTAATGTAAATAGAGATATGTATCTTGCTTAATGGGATAAGCAAGCCTTACAACAAATAACAGTGAAGAACAGACCTGGAAATATGTTTTAGTGACAGACAAGCGAAATATATCTACTTCTATTTCCGTACATATATAATATGTATACATACATATCATATGTACACATATATTTTAATGAGTACCTTGTAAAAGGAATTATAGAAATATGTATGCTATTTCATAGGGAGGAACTTTGTTTCACAAGAACTTAAAAAATGTCCTCTGGGTTCCATTACAGCTTTGTCTAAATATTTCAGCTCCCTTGTCATTACTGATTGTTTCCATTTTAACAAATAAACATGTTTTTCTCCCCCCTCCCCCATCACTTTAGCAGTGTTCGGAATCCACCCACTGACTTACATTCCCAGCCCACACAGATGTTAAGTGTTTCTTTTTCCTCCTTAAGCTTTGTTCAAATCGTGGATATGGCTGAGGGGAGCAATCAATTTAATGAAGGGAGAATGGACATTTTCCTGTAACCTAGAACACATCTCTTCTATCCTTGGCTTAAGGGGGCTGGATTACAGTTTTTCTGTGGCCGACACATACAAGGCTTCTGATGCCCATTCTACATAATTGTAATCAGACAACAAATTGAAAGAAGAAAAACTAGGCTGCTGCTAGGTGCCATCCTTGGTGCGTCCTGGCTTTCTCATGCTAATCTGTAAGAATGTCCCGACCATCACATGCTGGCTCGCTCAGTCAGTGAGTAAGGCATACAATTAAAATCAGGATCGTTTTCATTTAAAATAGCAGGATTGCTGGGCAACTCCGTTTCTCAATCGTTCAGCTTTTCATACAAGACATGTTGCTGTGGGTATAGTCCATGAAAGAGAATCACGTACTTCAAAACCACCAGCACTCAGTGAAAATTTGCCCTCATTTCCTTCCAGCCCCTTATCATTGCTAATTGTTCTCCACTGGCTGTTAGCCTGTGAAAACTCTGTGGGTGTTCAGTTAAATAGTCGTGGCTCAAATTTGGGTCCAAACTGAAAAATCCAAGTAGCCTTCACGTTTGGCCTCTCCATTCACCCTAACGCCCTCTTCCCCAACGCCTCACCAAGGAGATTCCACAGTGTGCCAGCCCTGCTGGACTAGGGTTCTCGTGACCGGTGCCCAGATGGCAGGAAGGCAGGCGTTTGTGTGGGTGACACAGCCTCTCCCGCCATGACTGTCAGAGGAAGCCAGAGCAGCTCAGAGCACAGTCTCTTTCTCAAATGTCAGATACAAGTGGAACACACCCAGAACCTGTGCATGGGGTCTGCTCGGACCACACCCTTAGCCTTCGCGAGAGCCATGCAAGTAGGACCTTTGAGTCTCTGTGAGGGAGCTTTGGTGGGGTGAAGGAGGTTGCAGTGTCAGCCCTAAATTTGAATTTCTTTGCTTTTCTTGGCGTGTGCTTAATCTTAAAAAGGAATTTTCTGTCTGGAGCAAACTTGTGGGGGAAAGAGAACATTTGTACAGAAAGAGATGTTCTTGGCAAGCGTGTGCTATGTTTCCCTCACATTATTGAAGAGTGGAGTGTTTGAATATGGTGTTTTTGTTTGGTTGTTTCCCTTATGGCTCAGTTTCCCCTTCTGTTTGCTTTTATAACGAAGTACAGTCTTAGGCCCAAGTCTGCCGTGGAAACAATTAATGAATAATGGTGTGTACACGCACACACACACGTGAAGAAACCTTTTATTCAGAGAATGCCTTTAGACATTATGACCAAGTCTTTCTAATTCACTTGTGACATACCGGTAGTGTAAGCCATTGAGATAATGACTTATACAAAGATTCACAAAATGGAAAATTGAATATGGGCACCTGAGTTACTCTTCCCTCCTATTCCAAAGCCCACGATACACGGCCTCTTGCAAATATAATTTATTTTCACCCTGAAAACATCGTGGTAAAACGGCAAATATTTTCTTGAATTAGAAATGTATGTTCAGGGCTTCCCTGGTGGCGCAGTGGTTGAGAGTCCGCCTGCCGATGTAGGGGACGCGGGTTCGTGCCCCGGTCTGGGAAGATCCCACATGCCGCGGAGCGGCTGGGCCCGTGAGCCATGGCTGCTGAGCCTGCGCGTCCGGAGCCTGTGCCCCGCAACGGGAGAGGTCACAACAGTGAGAGGCCCGCCTACCGCAAAAAAAAAAAAAAAAAAAAAAAGAAATGTATGTTCATATACTATTCATGATAACAAAAAGGAGGGAGACTCTCCTTTTAAAAAACAATAGTTATTTTCTTAATTGCGAGATTAAATATGGAAGGTAAAAAACGCACATGAAAATAAGAGCATCTTCGGACATTAGAAAATTGAAAAGAAAAAGATGACAGGATTACTAGATTGACAGGCTACGATCACCTCTGAAAATTGTACTTAGTAGAAAAGATTAGTGAATATTTCTATAAGTCTGTTCATACCGCCAAGATTTTGAAAGCAGACCTTTAATCAGGACTTAGAATAAAGTCCTAATGTGACTAAAGAAATCAGTTTGATTAGGCAGCTGTGGCTCAAGACAAAGAGCACCAAACGGGATGGGAAACTGGGTTCCAGGTGCTTCTGGCTCTTCCCCTCACTGACCTGGGGGCCCTGACAAGTTCCCCCATGCCTTTGGGGACCTCTGTTTCCTTCTCTGAGAAACCGAAGGTTAGGAAAGTCAAATTCTAAGGTCTTTGCACTTAGAAAATTCCTTGATTCTTTAACATCTAGAGGTTTCATCACTTAGGCAATCGAAAGTGATTGTTTCTACCTAACTCAGATCAGGATAAATAAAGGAGGGACGTTATGGCAGCACACTGCAAGAGTGGTGCTTTTTGCATCATTAACTCTGAGGGGAGTGATTATCTGAGGAAGAATGAAGTGTCTGTGGCCCTGCCTGGGAGCCCTTAGGTCAGGCTTCCTTTCTTGAATTCCCTGCCTATTTACCACTATTATCCCTGGGCTGGCCTTCCTCCTCATTTCCTTGGAATGTGCCGTGCTCAATTAGTCCGTTGATTAAAGCTCCCAGTCACAAGTTTAAAGCTGCCTGGTATGTGCTTCCCTTGACCTGCCTTAATAACTCAGTAGGTTCATGTGGCTGCCAAGGTTACATTAAAATTCACCTACACAATACGTTTGTAACTGTAAGAACATTCTTCTAGGCGTGTTTTCATTTTATACTTATTAGTGATATTGCAAAATATTCTTGTAGGAAAAATAACGTTATTTTATTTTGTGTTTGCTCTAGAAGTTATAACAAAGCCAAAGATCTCAGGACCATTTCAGAACTTCAGATGGAACATTTGGCCAACAGCATGTTTCCAAACACTTTCAAATCAGTTAATTGGGCTTCTTAAGTAAACAAAAGGGTAAACATAAGTTGCTTGCCCAGTTTAGTTTTCATGTCACTATTCAAGCGATCACTGAAAATTCTTGCGACATTTCATATGCCAAGATTTACCTTCTTAACCTAAGTTTTATGTTAGACATTGGTTTCCATACAGAATCATCGTATCCATACTTGGGAGTTCTTGTTCTTAGTTAATGAAAAAGTTGGTTATGAGGTTAAGTGCCTGTCTTTCATTATGAAATAGATCAATTTCGGGAAATAAGGTTCTGGTACCAGTTCCAATAATGATCACCAGCTCCCTGTCTTACAGTTCAACTCAATTCTGACAACCACCTATCTGAAGATAGTGTCAGATTCCACAGGTTAAGGACTCAGTCCCATAAAACTGTCCACACTTCAGATGCCAGTGGCAAGTCTAGGTTGTCTGTTATGAGTGCTTCTGACCAGTGGGCTATAAATCAAAGGTTCCCACCACCTCCTTGAATTTGATTAATTTGCTACAGTGGCTCACAGAACTCAAGAAACCAGTTTACTCGTTAGCTGTATCAGTTTACTATAAAAGAGTATAACTCAGAACAGCCAGATGGAAGAGATGCATAGGGCAAGGTATGGGGAGATGGCACAGAGCTTCCATGCCATCTCTGAGCAAGCCATTCTCCCCAGATCCTCACTGTTCACCAACCTGGAAGCTGTCCAAACCCTATCTTTTGGGGTTTTTCTAGAGGCTTTATGACAGAGGCACGATTGATTAAATCATTGACCTTTGGTGACTGATTCAACCTATAGCCCCTCTGCTCTCCCTAGAGGTAGGGGGTGGGACTGAAAATTCCCCCTCTCTAATCATGCCTTTGGTTCTCTTGGCAACCAGCCCCCATCCTTAAGTGCTTTCCAAACGTCACCTCATTAACATAACAAAAGACACCTTTTTTCCGCTCTTAGCACTTAGGAAATTCCAAGGGTTTTAGGAGTTCTGTGCCAGAAACAGGACAAAGACCAAATATACATACACTTCTTGTTGTAAATCACAATATCACAGGAAACAAAACATATTTTACTTTATAATTTATAGTCTCTTTTTTTTTTATTAAATTTTATTGGAGTATAGTTGCTTCACAGCGTTGTGTTAGCTTCTACTGCACAGCAAAATGAATCGGCCATACATATATCCCCTCCCTTTTGGATTTCCCTCCCATTTAGGACACCACAGTGCATTAAGTAGAGTTCCCTGTGCTATACAGTATATTCCCCTCAGGTACCTATTTTATACATAGTATCAGTAGTGTATATGTGTCAATCCCAATCTCCCAATTTCCTCCAACCCTGCCCCTTTCCCCCTTGGTATCCATAACATTTGTTCTCTACATACATTCTCTTCTATAATGCTTTTATATTATAGAATCTATCTTGGCTAAATTTGGAAATGGAATTTTGAAGAATGGAGAATTTTTGAGAATTTGAAGTCTTTTAGCAATGTGGCCCTAATCTGGTTCTCCCTTTACTGAAAAATCTCTCTTGAATTGACTTGAGTTTTACAGGAAATATGCAAGAAGGCTTGGGTCCCAAAGTGCTGGCTAGAGAAAAGATAGTTCACACACTGCCTTAAGGAATATTCTCTGCAAATGCTTGAATTAGCAATACCTAAAGTAAAACTTTTATAGAAATAAAGCGTGATTAAATAATACGGTGTTTTACATTTAAGAATAAAATATATTTAGTGTATAGAATATGATTGAAAAAGTTTTCTAACATGCCAACAACATTGTATTCCTTTATATGAGATATGAAAGCGATGTGCATCATTTCTCTATAGTTGATTTAATAAAAATATTGGGAATAGAAACAAATGACCATGAGCATTAATAGGATAGAATGTTAGGCAACTCACTTTTTAAGATCTTCAGCTGGAAGGAGCTTCATTTTGTTTTGCAGTGGCTGGACACTTACATTAAAATAATGGAAAATAATTAGAGTTAACAACAACAAGTAGCAGTATGTTGTTCTTTATAAATTGAAATTTAAATCTGTTCAATTTATGTAGCTTATACACGTGGATGCTAAACCAATCTACGTTATACTGTGAGAAATGTGAAAGCAAGTCAACTTTGGAATATTGCTAAGTTATTTAAAAGACCCAAAAGGCATCTTTGCTAAACTTTGTTTAAACCACTGGTTATTTTTCCAGACATCAATGAATGTGAAATTGGAGCCCACAACTGCGACAGACATGCTGTATGTACCAACACGGCAGGAAGCTTCAAATGTAGCTGCAGCCCCGGGTGGATTGGAGATGGCATTAAGTGCACTGGTGGGTTGGAAAATAACAAACTGCTTCTCATGAACTGCATGGATTATAAATATGAAAATATCAGCTCTGTAAAGAAAAATTTAATTTGTGTTTTACTGATTTTAAATGTCACATTTTCTGTTCATAATGATGTGTGACCTCTTTCCTTAAGATCTGGACGAGTGCTCCAATGGAACCCACATGTGCAGCCAGCATGCAGACTGCAAGAATACCATGGGCTCTTACCGCTGCCTCTGCAAGGAAGGATACACAGGCGATGGCTTCACTTGTACAGGTAGGCTCGTGTTGGAAACAGCTGTGTAAACGGCAGTCAGAAAAGCAAGGTGCTCGACGTCTTTCAAACCATCAGTTCTCTTCTGAAGGCTGGGTCAGTTACAGACAACTTGGAACAGAATATATTGGTTATTTGAAACGACATTCCTGTGGAATGGAAATTTGTAGCCGACGCAATTAGGGAGACCTCAGAAACTAAACATATATATTTACATAGATGTATATATAGTTATATAGCTGATATATGTGTCACTGTATGTAATGATGTCATGAGTTTAAAATAAATCACACTTCCTTTCATAACCCTTAGCCTTTATATTTTTGTGCCTGTTTCTCACTGCTGACTTGTTTTCCGTATTAAAACCAAGTGTGAACTTGCTGGAGGAACCTATGTGAGGAAAAGAAATTAGACATTCTGGATCAGATCAACAGCATATATTTTTCTTCCCCTTGCCATCGTTGTTATCATTCCACATTAGTATAAGTAAGAATTTCATAACTGCTTTGAAAGGAATTCATTCACTTCCAGTTTTACAATATATTAATGACATTTTCTGCTCAGGGCTAATGAATCGTCATAGAATTAATGTGAGCTATTACATACATTTAAATATGTATGATTAGAAACATGATTATAAAAAAATGATATATACACTTATCATGACCATGTATATACAGACAGCACTTTTTAAGTCAGGGCATTGGTATTAAATAAGATATTGAGGTACATTTTTCATTGGCCGTTAGGTAGCATAGAAGCCCATAGGACCTGAAGCATCAGTTTATCCCGAGTACTCTGCTCACAAGAAGTCATTTAAACGTAAAAGGGGCTGAGGGCCAGTAAGTGATTTATCTGGATCTTGTTTTAGCTCACTAAAAGTTTTATCATACTTGAAACTGTTTTTGCTTAATCCAGTTCTGAAGTTCTGTCATCATAAACTTCCCATTGCTTTTTAGAAAATATTCCAAGTTTCATGTACCAGGCATGTGTGGTTCATGTGTTTGATGTTTAACACCTGTGCTTAGTAGCAAAACTCAGAAGAGATTAAGCAGGAATTTTGGGTCTCCTCTGTAGGTGCTCTTCTAGGTCTTTTGCTGCCCATCTGAGCAGAGCCTGAAGCTGGAGAATCAGGCACAACCGTGACGTGTTATTTCCCGTCATGGACGTGTCCTCACCTTGATGATCCTGCTTGCAAAAGTCTTAGTGTGAATGATCTGTTTGACTTACTACCCATTAGAGATAATTCAGCATTCAGGATTCTGTATCTGAACCCCATGTTGACTATATATTCAATGTTAGTATTCAAAAGAGAAAATTGAGTTTAATGTGTCAAGTAGAAATTATGATGAAATACCGCTTACCCTCAGGAAGCTGACAATTATAAAAGTTGTTGGACCTGAGGAATCAGAAAACTCCTAACTAAGGAAGAGTAACTTGTGTTTCTTTCTGGCTGTAGATCTTGATGAGTGCTCTGAGAATCTGAATCTGTGTGGCAATGGCCAGTGCCTAAACGCCCCAGGAGGATATCGCTGTGAATGTGACATGGGCTTTGTGCCCAGTGCTGACGGGAAAGCCTGTGAAGGTAAGTGATGGGCAAGCTGCCGGGGGGCCTTGCAGGGCCTGATGAGATCAGGTTATTTAAACATTCCTGATGCCTTTCATTTGTTTGGTTTTTACACCAAGTTGTGTTTTGGCTTCCCATCTAACCTGGTCAGTTCAGTTTGTGGAGAGATTGGGTCTCCAGCTGGACCATTGCTCTTTGTGTAGAGAAAATCTCATCTATTTGGCCATAAGCTGCATATCCATCCTTGGCCAGATGATTTGCAAGAGTACACCCATCAGTCATAGGAGAATGGGGATAACCACGTCAATGCAACATATCCATCCCCACTGCTGGTGGAAAGAGCTCAAAGCGCTGGTGCCCTGATAGTGAAGAATTCTTTTCAAATATGGAAACACAGCTTTTAATTTCTGCTATGGTTTTGTTTCTAGAAATAAAGGCTTTCAAAGAACAGCAGAGTGGATAGTCTTGTCTGTAGGTAGAACAATGTCCTGGCTGTGTCTCACATGGTCTCCAAATATCTAATACGTATGAACATGGAACAGTCTTTCGCAAATCCACTTAGTAAGGAGCCCCTAGGGATGATCCCATATGTCAAGATGTCTCTCAGCGTAAGGCTCCATCTTCCTGAGAAGTGTTGGTCAGACAGGAAGAGTCCTGAGAGCCCGGTGGCTGAGGATGGATCCCACTAAGAAACACAAGATTCTTCTCTTTACCCACACTTGTCAAATTTAAGCTCGTTATCCCTCATTGAGAAGAATTAGTGACCACAGTGAACTGAAAAAATTTCAGTAGAAATAAACACATGGTAACGATTGACAGTAGAGGTCTAAACAAGACCCTGATTAATGTCTTAACTAATCGTTGTTGCTTGTTACTAGGACATTAACTCAAAGTCAGTCTTGAGCTGTGACATGTATACTAATTCCCTCATATAGTTCTATGTAAATACTTTTCTTTGTTATGGAACCATTGGATGTTCTTTATACAGTTTATATGAAATAGGCAGAGTTTGATATAAAATTCCTCTGAGGCAAGAAACTAATTATGCTCTTGATCATGTGCCTGATGCCTTGTTTACTTCTGTTAACTGTGAACATCCAAGGAAAACAGGTACTGTGCCACCTCTGGGAGCAGAAATAGGCACAGTGAAAGTTTTGCTTCCCCTAATGCTATAAGGGAATGTTTTGTTTGTTTGTTTGTTCTTAATATAAATCATCACTGGCAGAGCGGTCATGGCTATTAAAAGCCAGTCTCAAGGCTGCAGACGTGCCTGCCTGCCAATTACACAAGCAGCGTGTTCATGTGAGGCAGGGACAGAGGCCTGGAAAAAGCCTCCGCGGTTTTTAGATCTCCATCAACAACTGCAAACACACACCATGGTACTAGGAACACAGAGGACTGTCAAAACTGATGATAAAAGTTACCACAAAGCCTTTGTGGTTCTTAAAATGTTAACTCACAACAAAAACAGTGAACGTATAGATAAGAACAACCAAAGAATTTAGTCTAAGTTGGCCTGTTTGGCTCTTACCGAGGGGGAGCTACGTAAAACACCGTAATGAGATACATATACACAAAATGCTTAGCCCACTGCTTGGCATGTAATAGGGGCTGAGAAAAGGGAAGTTCTCACCTAGGAGACTTCCTTACAGATGACAGATATCTGAAAGTCTACAGGAGAAGGATCTAGGTCGATGTCAGAGGGTCTTCATTTTCTTAATAGTAACATCATTTGCCTAATTACATGAGGCAGTTTCTTTAGCAAAAAAATAATTTAATTTCTCCCCCCTTTCCTCCTTTCCCAAGATATTGACGAGTGCTCTCTTCCAAACATTTGCGTTTTTGGAACCTGCCACAACCTCCCTGGCCTGTTCCGCTGTGAGTGTGAGATCGGCTACGAACTGGACAGAAGCGGGGGGAACTGCACAGGTAAGGCATCCATTCGCATGGAAATCTGCTCCCAGGCGTCCCAGGGGACCCAGCCGTTGGGGCCTTGCAGGATGGCACGGGGATATTCGCAGAGTCACAGAAGAAAAGCAGGGATGAAGAAGCATTAGGAATCACAGAATAAATTTCTTCAGACCTGGAACTGATTAGATATGAGCATGCGGAGGAAAAAGTTGAAGAGAGTTGAAGGTGCAGAGTTAGTAGCCTAGAATCAAGCTCATGGTTACAGAGGCATGTTCCGGGCTTGCCGTTCCTTCTCTCCTTGGGCACATTTTTGGAGAGTTTCCTTTTGAAGGCTGTGCCCTGGGATCCTGGGTTTTGCCTTGAACTTCTCTGCTGAGATACCCACTCCTTCCGAGCCCTGGCCTGTTGGTGGTGACCAGAGAAGGCGGTACCTAGAAGTCAACCGCCCATTTCTAGTGTAGAGCAAAGAACTCTTCAGGAACATTAAAAAAAAAAAATTAGAAAAGCCGTAGCGGGCACTCTGTAGATCCTCGTTGGTTGATCTCGGCACTGAGTTAAGACTTTGAGAGCCATTTTCAGTTCTCCACCCTAGCGTCCCCTTCGATTCAAGGATACTAAGGAAGTAAGTTCCATTCTGTACGGGTTCAGGATTTCAAGAAAACCCTAATTTTTCCAGCTGCCTAAACAAGCCGTGACTCAGTGGCTCTCCAGTTATGACCACCTCCCTGAAATTGCTCAGGACTAAGGTATTCTTGCCCAAGCACACCTACTTCTCTTGGTTTTTCAAAAAAAACTATTATGACACCAAGCCGGCCTCTAGCACACAGCAGGAAGTCACCTCTCCACTGCCATGCCTCCTCCTCAGTTCTCCAAATCACCACCAGCATCGTTCTACCTACCCTGATTCCTGTTAGTCTGTCCTGTCCCTCTAAGGTCACATGCGATTTGAGCAAAAGAATTTTCCACAGTGGAACCTCCAAGAGGGTTACCAGGTCCGAACAGGAGGACCGGAGCAGAAAGTATCATCGTCATTTCCCAGTCTCTTCTCCCTGAATCAGCGTGTCTGTTCTTGAATATTTTACAAGCATTCAAAATAGACAAAAGGATTGCACAGGGGTGGAATTCGCCAAAACCCATGCCTTAAATATCTGGAATTCTGTACGTGTTTTTGGAACAGAAACTGAAAGGGAAATATTCAACCCAGCATCGGTGATGGGAGAGAGACTCTTAGCAGGCCTGCAGAAACACGCTAAGCCCCGTGTGTGTGTTTGTGCTTGCGCTCAGCTGTGCTGAGGCAAGCACGCCCAGCGGGGGAGGCAGCAGAAGTCGCCTGCAACTGACGGTTCCCTGGGACATCTTGCTCTCATTTGATAAAATAACAAGCTGCACATATTAAATATATTTTCTTAAAACCTGTGTCTGAAGTTTTGGTTGACCGAGGTCACAGTAGTGTTTTGCTTTCAGTTACCTTCACTGAAATATTTTTCCTAGTTCCAAAGTTACATTTTCTCCTGATGACAAATTTGAACGCTAAACGTGTTCCAGGGGAAAAAGACCAAAGACTATGACATATTTCCTTCCTGAGGGGTTTTATTTCAGAAGTGGAAGACTATATTTCTAGGGGTAATTACAACTGGAAACGCTTAAAAATTCTAGTTGCGAGCCCTAGATTTGGTGCTACCGTTTTATGGTGATGCTTTCCCCGCGTTGGCTCGGGTGATAACTCTGCCCCTTGCTGTTTGGTTTTAGACGTTAATGAATGTCTGGATCCAACCACGTGTATCAGTGGGAACTGTGTCAACACCCCAGGCAGCTATACCTGTGATTGTCCACCCGATTTTGAGCTGAATCCAACTCGAGTTGGCTGTGTTGGTAAGATCTTAAAAACTTTCCAGAGAAACATACTGTCTGTTATTTTTAAAGCAACATTGAACGTTGCATTCTCAAATTTTAAAAAAGTAATCGTATAAGAATTTAAACATCTCCTAAATATGGTTTATACTTTCAGGTCCTTTTCTCTAGGTAAATTCCCAGTATATGTGTTTGGGCACTTTTTAGTTTCTTAGTAAATTATGGTTATTAAACAGTTTTTTGGAAGTGGGTTTGAATTTTCAACCCTTACGTAGAAAGAATTTGCCTGACCGCTTTTTGTTTGTATATGGTAAATAGATACCCGCTCTGGAAATTGCTATTTGGATGTTCGACCTCGAGGAGACAATGGAGATACAGCCTGTAGCAATGAAATTGGAGTTGGTGTTTCCAAGGCTTCCTGCTGCTGTTCTCTGGGTAAAGCCTGGGGTACTCCTTGTGAGCTGTGCCCTGCTGTGAACACATGTAAGTGGACATCCTCCGATTTATTATTATTATTCCAGCTCAGTCCAGTTCTCCTTTCTAGCTCCAGAGAATAGAAGCCACAGAGGGAGGGAGCTGCCACTGGTCTCTACTCTTTAATCAGGGAGGGGAGATCAGTCCTTCCAGCCCTGTTGAAGAATCCCACTCCCAATTTGGAAGTCAGAACATGTCCCCAGTTGGCTTGCACTAAAAGGTCAAGTAGGGCAGGCAACATCTCATTTCTGTCTGAGTGAACAGAAGATAGCAGTATTTTAAAGAAGATTTTCCAGGCTAGGTTACTTATATTAGGACACATTGATCTCTCCTCTTCTCATCTATTGGCCAGTCTTAGAAGCTGTAGGACAGATGGGAGTTTCCCTGGGTGAAAAAGAAGCAATTAACTAAGCAAATACGAAATGGAAAATCATTCCATTCTTATGGTATGACTTGAAAGAAAGCTTTAGAGTGTGATTTTAAGGACATAAGGTCTTCTAAAAACATAAAAGGCTTTCCTTTTTCTAAGTGGACGCTGTATTACGATTTAGACTCAGATGTAGCTTCTGGGGCAAAGGTCAGTGGCTGCTGCTTACAGGGTATATTGGGATAGGTATTGATTCTTTCCTTGCTGAAGGGTCACTTATTTACTTTTTCTGAAATTATTTGTTGAGTACCTAGAGGATGTACTTTGTGTGTGCAGAGGTGATAATTTATGGATAATTGGATGGCTAATTCTAGTCTAATGGGTAGTTCCTGCCTTCCAGGAGTGTACAGTCTAGCAAAATATGACCTAGACATAAGAGCTGTAATTCAACGTAGACCTCAGTAAGGGAAGAAAGAAGAGCAGACTCAGTGCCGTGAGTGGGAGAAAGAGCACACCTTGTTCCAGTTAGGACTGTGTCACTCGCCACCCATGTAACTTTGGAGTCAGCAAGCCTGTTTCCTCATTCATAATATGCCTCATAGGATTAAATGAAATCACTCATGTAAAACACTCAGCACAAGGATGGATGCTTGGCAGAGGCACCTCCTTCTCTCCTTTATTCAGAAAGGGAAGTCAGTTGTGATTGGCAGTGTGTGGTGATAACTTGGTGCGTTTTTTAATTGGGGCTTGAAGGAAGGGTGTGTGACATGAAAGAGGGGACTTAAAAAGAGTGGATGATTGCAGGAAGGGGAGAGAAAAATAAAAGAGGAGGGAGGATAGTTAATTTCACTGATGTTGAAAGAATCAAAGCAAGATGGTTAGGTGGGGCGCAGGGGGAGTCCGTTCTATTGAGTAACGATGATTAGCCAAGCAATAGAGGTCCACCCCACCTCAAACTGGATCAGAGCTAGAGCTGGAATACATACATATCTACATTTATGCATATATACATATAATTTCAGAAATCGAGGAGGGGGATTATCAGATTTGGAAAGACCATGATCATTGTGAAAGAACCGATTCTTACAGATGCTTGCCAGGATGACACAGCAGGTTCAGGTCATTCTTATCCATGTGTTCCTGTATGGATCACACTGCCGGTGCGTGGCACTGAAAGAAATGTTTTCGAGTGAAATACTTGGATGACAGCATTCATGGAGGGAACCAGAGGACACTGTAAAAAGTTGGTTTTGGAAACCAGGGGAATTAGTGTTGCCATCAGTAGAAACAGAGGGGCAAGAAAACTCTCTAGTCATTAAGGAGAGAAGTGGGATGGGAACCAAGAAAGAACAGCTTTTCCTAAGGCTCTGTTTGGAAAGGGTTTTGGAGACAAGCTGATTAACAATATTAAGGGAAGTTGTGATTCCCAGGAAATAAGACTGAACAAAACATAAAAATGGAGGAGATGGTTGCAAAATAAAAAGGGAAAGAAAAATCTTTAAAAAGAAATAATGCTGGAGATAGAGAATAAAATAGTTCATAAGAACATAAGAGATAGAGAATAAAACAGTTCATAAGAACATAAGACCAGAGAGTAGGCGGAAGGTTCAGAGACTGAGGACAGTAGCCTTACATTTGGCACACATAGAAAAAGCCATTTGAAAGGAGAAGTATATACAAAGATGTTAACCTGCTTCGGGTGAGTGGGGTAACTGCCCAAGATGCCTGAAAATGAATATTTTAAGATGGATATGTCCGTTTTTCTCTTGAGGATACTATTTCTAGAAATATATTTAGATTCAGAAGAACTCAGTCTGATCTTTTTGTTGTTGTTTCCATAGCTGAGTACAAAATTCTTTGTCCTGGAGGAGAAGGTTTTCGACCCAACCCTATCACGGTTATATTGGAAGGTAATTCTGTTTCGCTTATCTTAAAGTGCGCACCTTTGGAACTTCCTCGGTTTTCTTTACAATGCTGTCGTTGTCATTTTGATAGATATCGACGAGTGCCAGGAGCTCCCAGGGCTGTGCCAAGGCGGGAAATGTATCAACACCTTTGGCAGTTTCCAGTGCCGCTGTCCGACGGGCTACTACCTGAATGAAGACACCCGAGTGTGTGATGGTAAGTGGCCCTTTTAGGATGACAGGTTCTTTCAGACATTAAGAACTGACCTCAAAACACAGCATACAGTTAGTTGCCAGGGAAACTGAGACTCTAGCAATGCAGCACAGTAGTCTAAGTGCGAACGTGGCCAGGAAACGATGCCACACGTGGCAGCTCGCGCTCATGTTAGTGACAGAACATCATGTCCAATACACCCTAAATCGCCCTCTTTTTTTTGAGAGAAACGGTGTTTTGTTATCTTGAGCCGTAGTCCTGTTTATGCCTGCAGAGTTTTCCATGCTTTTCAGAAAAGCCATTTTTATTGGAGTAGCACAGGTCTCATTTCAGTGGCTTCTGTATTCTGGACAGTTCTGGGCTCTCTTTCTTGTCCTTCACCAACTTATCATTTGTACTAAGCATTTAAATGAGCTTCTCTTTGGAGGCAGCCCCTTTGGTTTTATGATGCAAGTGATGACCCCTGTTTATCCCGTGTTACTGGGAAGGTGGAGACTATCGACCACTGTTAGCTTTCAGAGCACGTGGACCGTTGACCAGCGTGGGGAAATGGTTTTCATCTATATACAGGAGTCACACAACGGATTTGGGAGGAGAAGACCTCCCTGTGTCCTGGAGGGGAAATATTCCTCTGCTTCTCCAAAAGGCTTATGAGGTGATCTCGGCAGTGACAACCTTGTTGAGTATTAGTCAAGCATCACGGTACACGTGACACATCTTAAGACCCATGGAGTTAACAAAAATTAGAATCAGCCCCTGTGTTTGAAAATGGGGAAGGAGGCGTGATATACCTACTTCTGTGCTGTCTTACCAGTGCAGATTCATGAAGCCAGTTTTTGATGGCTTCAGGATATATCATATCCTTCCTGAGATTTTGTGAACATATGAAGTACCTAGCTATCTTCCTGAAAGATACTTGAGAATTATAATTTCTCCACATTACCATCACTGCACGTGTTTGAGGATGTTTTGGACTCGTTTATTAAGAACTCTTATCAGAAGGTAAAATTTCCTTTTCTAAAACTCCTCTCCTGAAAATGCACACATTAGCACAGACTAAGGACACTGATGAATGAAACATCCGTGTTCCTTATCCAGGTTGCGAAGTGCCCTGTGGATTTTCTCCAAGACCATCAACATTTATATTGACCCTGAGTACCAGACCATTCCAAAGAGTGAAATTTCCATATTCACATACCACTTTCTCTCTGGATTATAGATGTGAATGAATGTGAAACTCCCGGAATCTGTGGTCCAGGGACCTGTTATAACACCGTGGGCAACTACACCTGTATTTGCCCTCCAGACTACATGCAAGTGAATGGGGGGAATAATTGCATGGGTAAGTCCTAGCTTTTCTTTATAGTGCATGTTTGGTCCTCATCTGCAAAGAGAAAAAGAGCTTCCGAGCCAGCAGTTAGTCCTCAGCATTACGTTACTCGTAAGAGCGAGTACTGCCACCCTTTCACTGAGAGAGCCTCCTCGCCTGTAAAGCGTAAGCTGGGCCTTTTCTCACCACCTCGTGTGGGTGGTTGGGAGTTTTCTTTAAAATGTAATGTTGGAAAATCCCAAACAAAGGTTTAATAGTACTTCTTTTGTTTGACTTTGGGTGTATCTTTATACAACTATATTTACAGCACTGACCTACAGTATTAAAACATCATGAGTCGGAAATGAGAAAATCACTGCCAAATAGCAGTGGAGAATTGTTACTAGGAGACTGGGTGGAGAGTCACGTAAAGTTTATTAACACCGCAGCTACATAATGACTAAGTTCTGCGGCACAAAACAACAGGGAATATATTTCTCAAAGTCCTTTTTCTTGTAGCAGCATAGGACGACGGAGAGCTGTGTGAGAACAGGCTTTTCCTGCCCTGATTGAAGTCAAGTTACAATACACTTCAAAAGAGATTCACTCCTTAAGTATCCCCTTAGAATCTCCCTGTCGTGATTTCCCCATGGCATCACCAGTCCCTTAACTTCCTCCTTTCTTCTAGATATGAGGAGAAGCTTGTGCTACAGGAACTATTACGCTGACAACCAGACCTGCGACGGAGAACTGTTGTTCAATATGACCAAGAAGATGTGCTGTTGTTCCTACAACATTGGCCGGGCCTGGAATAAGCCCTGTGAACAGTGTCCCATCCCAAGCACAGGTGAGTTTTAGTTTCACCGTTACCAGAAAGATAGCTCGGTACATTACCCACAAATTGTTGGGGAGATGAATCTCAGCAAGGGAAGAAAAGGGTGCATCGTTGATCTTCATAAGAAAAGATTAGCTCACAAGGGCAAATAGTTAAATTCACAGTTGATCTTAGTACTTGCAGGTGAAAACTGAGTCACAGAATATGCTTTCTAATTTATACCCAGGTTCATTCACCAGACGCGTAGACTCAGTATATCACAAAAATATAAACATTGTTACCATTGTTATGGAGTCTGCCATATAACTAAAAGTCTGGAAACATTGGGCAAAGCAGTATGACAAATAAGTAAACCATAGTCCTATCAATTTTACTTATTTATAACTAATCTTGTTCCAGAAAGAATTCAAGGTGGCCCACAAAGATGCAAATGTAAAATAAGAAGGCCTAATGCAAATGGAAAGCAAGGGTAAGAAACTCAGAGCAAGGAACAAGGGTAATACACAAGATCCAAGCTGGGAATTCCTACACACTTGCCAGCAACGAGCAATAACCTGGGCTCTAAACCTTCTAGCAGCTCATATAGAGAGAGATGTGATCGAATCTAAGAGTCTCAATGACCACAAAGTAAAATCAACACTTAAAGAAAAGCAGAAAAGATCAACTCCTTGATATTGAGATCTTAGAGAAATTTCTTCTTATATCCTCATACAGAAAAATCCAAATAATGTTACCTGTTTGGAAAAAAAAAGTCTAACTTACATCTTAGCAGTAAATGAAGCAAAAACTTTGGTGCAGTGTTCTTCTACGGTAGATGATATATGTCCTATATATCGTGATGACATCATTTACTAGTGATGATCTAGATTATCTTCATGATTTAGATTGAATGAACTACCATGCAGAGTATTGATCTGAGAATTGTGTGGTACCTACTCCATTCCCCACAGTGATACGTAAAATCCTAAACCTATTGTCTGATGCTACCTGACAGTGCATAAAACAGAAGATTCTTTTTTAGTAAAATATACCATCTCATCCATTGTTTACTCTGGAAATAGTGTAATAACCATTACTTAGAATTACGAGTTGTCTCCACTCTGCAAGATGTTGTTAGACCAGGGGTTGGCAAACAAGAGCCCATATAGGCCGGATCCAGCCCTCCTCCTATTTTTGTATGGCCCACAAGCTAAAAGTAATTTTGACATTTTTAAATGGTTGGAAAAAAAGTCAAAGGAATGATGTATCATGACCTGAAAATTTTATGAACTTCAAGTTTTAGTAAATAAAATTTTACTAGAATTCAGCCCCACTAATTTATTTACATATTATCTATGGTTGCTTTCGTGAAATAGTTGAGTAGTTTTAACAGGGACTGCACAGCTTGCAAAACCTAAAATATTTACTTTTTAACCCTCTAAGAAAAAATTTGCTGACCCCTGATCTTGACCAGTGGCCTTCAAATCTTTTGATCGTACATACCTATCGTTAAAAAACCTGGAGGTTACACGCACCTGCTGTGTGTATTTACAAGTAAATGTGTATATGTCTCTATATATTTGTTTTCAATTATATTGAGAAATGCATTGATTATTTTCACAAACTGTTCTATTATAAAATATACACAAAATTAATTTTTAAATTGGATTTTACAAAGATAGACATCCTAGTATTTTCTTTTTTACCTTGATGGATCATTGTACATCCCCCTGCAGACCACTTTGGAGATCTCTGATAAAGACTATCATTTACTTTCAGAAATATCTGTCTGAGTTTTAAGAATCTGCATACTCTTAATATAACATGCCAGGTTTCGTCTTCATGTTGAATATTGGCCAAATCCAGGCATGGCTGTTCATTAGCCATGCAGTCTGCACACAGTTTCGGAGTCCCTGAAATTCGTCCGGATGGTCCGTGGAGCTGGCGTGACACTTGTTGGAAGTGGACCCTAACTCCTTTTTTTATGAGGAAATAAAAGCACTACGAAAAGAACATGTTACATTTTGATTAAAATACTTTTGGAAACCTTTTACTAATTTTCAGTAGGTTTGACCCATGAGGCAATGGCCTTCTTGAGCTTAAATTGATACCATGCTATACTGGTTACGCTCATGATCTGCAATTACAGAATCGCAGAGTTAAAAGGGACCACAGATGACATTTAGTGCATCCTTTATTATCAACTTTGATGAATTCGGGTGAAGGAGAGAAAGATAAAGGGTCGGGGTGGGGGAGGGAGTGAGAGAGAACAAGAGAGCTGCATCAAAAGAAATCCAGCTCCAAAACTTGAAGTAATGAGGTAAGTTGGTTGTTTGACGTGAATTAGTCATTAATAGACCTCCTATCAAGAACTTAGCTAGATTTGCCACAGTCTCCCCCAGTCTGTCGAGGAAATGGCTTTTGTATACATTCATTAAATCCTAGATCCCTTAATGCAGAGTGGAAAGAGGCACTCATGCCAGTCCCTGGGTTCAGAGCTGAACAACGTCCTTATAGAAACCCAGATTCCTACAGGCAGGATCATACAAATGAGTGGCATATGATATAGAGACCTCTGCTTCTGCCTCATTATTACATCAACATGAGGTCACTTTTCCTTCAGCGCTTGTCTTAAGGAGAAGTTTACACCATCTGTAGGAATTTTCAGATTAATTTTTTATTCTAAATTTTTCAAAATACAGGTAAATACCTTTCAAGAATGTATACAAAGTAATTTTGTTCAGCCTAATTGTTGCTCTCTGCTGACCCCTATTCCCACCCCGCTCACCCCACCTTCGTTCAATCACTGCAGATGAATTTGCTACACTCTGTGGAAGTCAAAGGCCAGGCTTCGTCATCGACATTTACACTGGTTTACCTGTTGGTGAGTTATGATGCCTCTGTTGGAACTTTTTGTCTCTGCCTTTGTGTTAAGAAAAGGAAGTACACACTGTTATCTTCTCAGTTTGCTTTTTCTTTCTTAGAAGGAACAAATTAAACAGTGCCATTTAGCTTTATTGAAACTCTGATTCTTAGTTTGAAACAAACAGTACAGACACCCTGTGTAGCTCCACCTAATTGGCAGCAGCATTTGTCGGTCATGATTAAGGGGACTGGAAAGCTTTTCACAGAATTACAATCAAGCTTAGTTAAACCAACCCTAGGCATCAACAAAGAGAGATTCTGGGAGTAGGGCCAGTTGATGTTTGATTTGACTATAATTCCCAATCCTTCCATCTGACTGAGACCTGAGTTTAATATGACTGTTCATACCAATACTTATGTGTAGGTGGATCAGTTTTATCTCACATAGAATCTCCTCAGGTCATCTGCTTTGGGATTTTTAGATGTGAAGTTAAAAAAAAAAAAAAAAAAAAATCTTTCCAATCTGAGGCCCTGTCTGGTAACTGGAGCAGAGACCACTGCAGTGCTAGTGAAGCTTACGCAAGATTCAGAAGTATTGCACGGCGTTCAGCCAATGGAAGTGATGCCTTTGTGGTTTAAAACCAAATAACATAAAAGTAGATGGAAAGCTATTGCATTCTCAGAGTCTTTCCCCAGTGTGATTTCTATGGATCCTTAGATGCCCCTCTTAACTCTGAGCAGTTGTGTCTAGTAGCAAACATCACCACTTTGTCTGTTCCACCTTATTCCTAATAAGTAAACTGAAATCCACATCAGCCTTTCCAATGACCTTGTTTAAGAAAACAAGGGTCTGGTCCAGCAATCAGCCTGGCTCTCTTAGTGCCAAATACATATGGCTCCGTAGTCAACGTCCAAAGAAACTTCATGATTTGGAAAGAAAACCTGTTAAATGGCATTGGCCTGAAACGCCCGGCTCCTAGCTGCTTTGTTTTTCCCCTTCCCAAAACAGATCTTTTCATCTCCTTAGAATCTCTGATCTGAGGATAAGTGGTCTTTAATAGTAGAATCCATCGTTCTCTGTGGATGGACCAGGCGTGTACCCCAGCAAGGCCTACCTTCTAATGTTGGTAGCAGGCAGAGACTCAAGACAGCATTAACATCATCCACTAATAAAACTGGAAAGGCTTCAGACATCATCTAGTCCACATCAGCTAGGCCTTGCCTTACAGTTGAGGGGACAGAGGCCTAGACAGGGGCGGGGACTCAGCTGAGGTCACCTGGCTAATTAATAACAGAGCTGAGACCAGAATCCAGTCCTGACTCACAGCTTGCGTTGCCTCTAGCTCTTGAAAACTGGAAATGTGATAGTTAGCAGTATACTTATTGTTAGCAAATTCCAGCATGACAAAATATTTAGATGACTGAGAAACTTTGTTTTATTTAAGCTTTATACTCTTCTTCTGAAAGGTCTGAAGATTGTTGGCATATAGAACCCATTCGTGTGGGGTTAAAACTATAGCAAGTTTATTAATCTTGTCTTTAAACATAAACTTTTCCAAGTTGAAGTTCCAATGGAATCCAGACAGGAAAAGAAAATATAATTTTTAATATATGCTTTTGCTCTTTTATGCCTAACAATGGCTAGAAATTTGACCCAGCCTGTTATTGTTAAACTTGAAAATACATCTCTTGTATTTAAAACAAATGAATGTGGACATAACATTTCATGTTTTAACCCGTACGTGGTTCAAGAATGTCTGAATTTTTTTTCTTCGTGCTGCGAGTGCATAGTTGTGATATATCTTTGCCTAACTTTTTAAGAACATGAATGACAAATGTGTGAAAAATCTAAAACGTAATGACTTGTTGTATTCAAAATGGAAATATACCCCTTGATATTCTAAGCTGGTTTTTTTTCCATGAAAGAGATCAATTTGTCTTCAAACAAAATCAGGCCCTTTAGAAAAAGGTCCAACATAAATCCATGTCCTGTCGAATTTCTCCTTTAAAACAGATTGGCTTTAGGGTGTGATTCTTCTGAAAGCTCTTGTGAGTTCCACTTAAGTCTATAGCCATCTTCTGACAACTTATGCAAACAAAGTATCTTGCAGAGGCTCCGGACTATGATATGTAAAGGAAAGTATCTCGACAACAATAACAGAAACCTAATGGACTGGAAAGACCAAAGCTTTGCATTCCCTCCCTGCTTCTGAAGTGTTTTGTGAAACTCTGCCAGAGGGCTGGTAGAGGGGCCCTCTGGGATAACAAGCACTTCGCTAATGGTTTTGAGAAGATTGTTTGACTGTGGGAAAGCATACGGGAGACAGGACAGCCTGTTAGCGGATTCCTGGTACCGAATCCCAACTCTGCCTCCTGTTGGCTGTACAGTCTTCGGCAAGTTCCGTGCTCTGACTTCCTTAGTTCCATCATCTGCATCATGATGATGGTCAGAGTACCTAGAGACCATCTCACAGGGTGGCCCTGATGATTTGGTAACTAAATTCAGGTTAAATGCTTGAGAAATATACCAGGCACATAGCAAGGGAGACACTACTGTTACTGTCACTGTTACCGTTATTATCCTAGAGGACACTGAATGGTCAGGAGTTCAGAGCAGGTCAAACAGCAAGCGGATCCACCAGGCTGGTGAGGAGACCAGACTTGCCCACATGGCTCCCTCACCAGCTGGCCCGCCGGCTTTAGCAGCCTGGGTCCTGGCTCTGCTCTCACTCCCGCTTTGGTCCTGTTTTAATGCTCAGCAACCCCACTTCCAGGTACTGGTTCTTAATTGAATACATTTTAATTGGCACTTAACATTTGTCAGACCGTGTACCAGGGGCCGGTAACACCGTAGCGTAGAAGCCAGCCCCGGTGCCCGGGCCTGGGAAGCCACAGTCTACTGTGACAGTCCTTCCTTGGTGCCTGCTCTCTCTCCATGGTCAGCTCAGGCCCAGCTTACATCCCCAGACCTGACTTACCTCCATTCAAAAGCCATGTGAAGGAGAAAGGGGGTGTTGAAGTGGAATTTGGAAGATCAGAGCTGGCCGTGACCATGGGCTCCTCCTCTGTTCCTCACCAGCTCTCCTCTCCCGTTCTAGACGAACACCACCACACACTTGGGGTAGAGAGACCACTTTCTCTTGGCAGTCACTTTTATTCTGCTCATCTGGTGCACAGGGCCCGGTGGGTACAAAGACGGCTCCTACCTGGACAAAGCCGATGCTATAAAACAAAACCAGAAAAACAGATAGTCGGACAGACAGACGCATGAGCGTCTGACAAGCAGTCTAGTTATCTCAGTTTGCTCTTCACTGACGTCCCCGCTTCCATCACCACCCCAGCACACACGCACACACGCAAGCACATACACACACATACACACGCACTTTCTCTTCTTTGGCTTTAGACCTTACATAGAATGAATTAGAAGCAGCTGACTCTCCATTCCAGTTTACCCTGCAGAGGGACGACATGCCGTTCCGTCACTCATACGTACCTGCTCTGTTTCTAGATATCGATGAATGTCGGGAGATCCCAGGGGTCTGTGAAAATGGCGTGTGTATCAACATGGTTGGCAGCTTCCGATGTGAATGTCCAGTGGGCTTCTTCTATAATGACAAGTTGCTGGTTTGTGAAGGTAAGAGAGGCTGTCGCTATGTCACATCCAGAAATGAGCCAACCGATGAGCTGCATACCCACACACACACACACATGTGGCCAAGTTCACAACACTGGAATTTCAGAAATCCATCTAACTCCAGCAGTACTGAAGGGCAACATGTGGATCGACAGACATTTCATGTAAAAATTCCCTAACACGCAGCGGGAAAAGCAGGATGTCCATTCCCCAGCCCTCTCACCCCACACACACAATGTATTAGATTTCCCAGCTGATACGGAAAAGCCTTGAGATCCCGGGTGTGTCCAATAGATGGCTATTGTTTCACATTGCTTGAAAGTGAGCATGAGTGGTGGGCAGTCGTCTTGAGCTGAACCTCAAAATCAGTGTTCCCTTCCAAACGGAGCCTTTGCTCCTCCCAAGTGAAAACAAGGTTAATGCAAATATTTCAAATGCATGAGAGAATCCCAAATGGCAAGAACAGCAAATTCGATTTTATATGAAGAATGTTGGCATGAGTGCAAATGGTACTTTTTTCATTTTCAAATTACCTCCGCTTGCCATGTGTTTGTGCTGTGATTCTGCGCATTCCTTACCGCACTTCATATTTTTCCGACATCTGGGGAAGATAGTGTTCTTTTACATTTTAGTAAAAGGGACGTTACTGGTTATTAAATATACCATGGGCCCTAGGACAGCTAGAATAACTTTCTATTTAATACTTAGAGTCTCTAGCAGAGTTTTTGTTCACGTTAGAGCACGTATTAGCGCACAGAGCTCAACATTTTAATATTTAAAAATCTTTTTCTCCTAAACTGGGGACAACTTATAGACCATGAGTCAAGTTACAGCCCCAAGCGCATGCTTGTTAAATTCTCCTCACCAGGCTTTCTGTTCCTGTGGCCAAGTTGGCCCACGTCCCTTCCTCTGCCTGCTCTGCGGGGGACTGGGAACAGGGTGACAGCCATTCCTAACCTTCCTAAGGAGATAGTCATTTCGGGCTTTGGTTCGGGCCCTGGGCTTCAGGTCGTCAAGGATCAGGTGTGGGGAGGAGGCATGATGTGGGAATGGAGAAGAAAGCCCACAGCAGGTGACCTTATAGTGCGAGAGGTGGCTGCCTGCTCATAGCCACCGTATTCCACCTGTCGTACGTGCGTCACGATGTCTGCCGCCTTCTGTGGCATCTCCCCCTCTCTTCCATTCAGAGCTGGTTACTTGACCCAGGTGCCTCTTTGGCACTTATATCTGCTGAAGCAGCAGCCGTTGGCCAGAAACCAGAGGTAAGGCCATCCAGGACCACCATGCCAACTGGCTAGACCTTGCTACACACATGAGACTGAAAACCTACAGCTGCACCAGTGTAAGGCACTTTGCTGTCAGGGTAGCATTCAGTGGATGTGGAGATTACAAAGCACTCCAGCTTTTGGTTTCCGTTTCGTAGGATATCCATCTTCAGGGTGAATGTTTAATCCAGGGTCCGCTGCTTCCCAGCACACTCTTAGCTCGCAGAATCAGAAAAGGAAGGTTGATTTAGTACGTGCCTCAGCCAGACTGAAATTGGAATGGATTCCAGAAGTGATTTAGGGAGCATCCATGCGTCTGCCCTCCCCAAGTATGTATATCATCAGATGTTAGGCATCTGATGCATTACAGAAATGCTTGTCTGTGACACCGACTGGCTTCTCCAACTACGCAAGGTACCCTCTGTGTTTCTGTACACCCTTAATTAAGAGCAGGGCAGGCCTGGTGGTGAGGTGCTGCTGGGTCCTGGGTCCACTGTAACCCAAGGCAGGCAAATTCTGCTTCTGTATCTGTTGTACAGAGAGGCACACCCCGGATGAGACGGAAACTCCCACTGACTGCCAATAGCACTGAGGTTTTCCCACCACAAAAGCACACACCTAGGAGGCCTTGGTTGACGTATTTGCCGCCCCCTTGTGGGAACTTCTTTGGCTGAGCCGACTTCTGCAGGAAACCCCGGTACTGGGGCTGAGCTGACTCCCCACCTGTGTTACAGGCTATTCCCTTTACTGGATTTAGACTGAATTAGAATGTTTCATAAGAGCAGGGGAAGGGAATATGTATTTTGCCCCACGCTGTAGCCTGGACTGTGCAGTAACTTTTGCAATGCCATGAATTTGAACTGTATTAGGTAGCTGTTAAATTTTTTAAAAGACAGACAACTCCGTGAGCATAGTCAAAGCCCTGGAGCACACAGTATCCATTTTATTCTTTCCTTTGATAGTGAGCGTTTGGTTATTTTCAGTGGTTTTATGTGCAGTCTCTCATGTTAAGTCTCCTTGACTTGACTGCCATGTGGCAGAAATTTAAGCAAGAGCCTGTGCAGCCCTGCAGTTCAAAGCACTGTCTGTAGACCAGGAGTACCAGCATCACTTGGGAGCTTAATGGAAGCACAGAATCTCAAGCCTCTCCCCAGACATGCTGAATCAGATATGCCTTTCAAAAAAATCCTAAGTGATTCATATGCGCATTCAGGTTTGAGATGCCCTGCTCTGCAGACCTCACAGCCTTCCAGACGAAAGCAACCCAACTGAATCCCAAAACCCCCAGGCTTCGAGCAAATACAAGATTTCCTAGGATATTGGTCCATACCCGTATCAAGTCCTGGCCCTTGAAGCTGAGCTTCACAACTTTTTCTAGACATTAGCAGCGTTAGAACCCATATGTGGTGATAAATCAAGTATTTGCATTTCTGAAACATATTTGTAAAACAGAAAAATTAGAAAACAAAATTTCCATCTTCCGTGGTTTGTTCAGTAGAACCGATCAAAACAGGAAGATACAAATCCATGTTGTGTGAGAGCCTTCATCAACTTGACACCAGATTCCGCCCTCCCTGTAATTCAGTTCTCTCCTGCTTGTAGATATCGACGAGTGTCAGAACGGCCCGGTGTGCCAGCGCAACGCGGAGTGCATCAACACTGCGGGCAGCTACCGCTGCGACTGCAAGCCCGGCTACCGCTTCACCTCCACAGGGCAGTGCAATGGCAAGTAGTCCCCACCGCCCAGCGCCCACCCGACGGGCCAGCCCCATTGAGCTGCAGATACCTGGATTTCTTTGAGACGGTTAGGTTGAAGAATACATGACTTCTGAGTTGTAGTAACTAAACTGGGAAAAGGGAAAACTGTTGAAATGTCTTCACACTTAGCTTTTTTCTCCCTTTAGAGGTGTGACGTTTCCAAATTTGCCTCTCTGCTGCCCTGCTGCAAACACCCACTCCCACAAATGCGCGCACACGCACACACACACACGCACACACACACACACACACACACACACACACTCCCTAACTGGTATTCAGGACCAAATACTTTTTTGTCCTTTCACATAATCCCCTTGGAGTGGGTGAGGTTGTCACCATTCTGGCCACATACCCCAAGTCTAGATGGCAAAGCTCCCCTGAGCTGGGCCAGATCAAACTGAACAAACCAAGGAAAAAGAACCAACAGTATCACTTTTTCTCCTAAACAGCTTACACAGCTGAGGGCCGCAAACGTTGAAAGCCTTTTATTTGCTACGTCAGCTACAGTAAAATGAGAAACTGTCCGCTAGAGGTTAAATTTTTTTGTTGTTCCCGTTTGTCAGGGATGTGCTAGAAATAAGAAGGATGAGCGTGTTACCATCTTAAATTGATGGTAAAATTATTAGGTGTCTGATGGTATCTTGTAGCCAGTGGTATCAAAATAAAAACACTGGTGTTTCAGCCCAGAAGGAAAGTAATACCTCAGAATGATTTTCATCTGAGTTTTTTAGTAATTATAAATCACTGTATATTTAGCAAGGAGGTCAGGAAGAATGTGTTATTTTGCTTCTGGCTCATTTCACAAGGAATTTCCTGGATATTTTATGCATTTGTGAATGAAACAACACCAAGGAACGTGGTCAGATTTTCCTTGGGTTTCCTTGCCCACCAGTGATTAAGTGGTGGGAAGTGCACTGCTTTCCGTAGGGTATTTTGCATTGTTTTATGAGACTTTGGTGGGAAGAGGGTGTAATACCAGAACAAAAACTCATTTTGAGAATCAAGACTTGTTTTTTGGGGGGTTTAAAGGAACATGTGCAAGTATTTAGCATTTTGTCAGCAGAGCAGTTGTTATCCACGTACTGAAAAAAAAAAACAAAACAGGACAGGAAAAGTGAGGACGTCTCTGATATGAGTCACAATGCTCTCATGAAACTTGGCATTCATACCACTTCCCTGCATTTTGCTTGTAATTTATATTTATTTGAAACTGCGTGAAATAATTCCAATCAAAATAAGGAATTGCTGATAATATAGAACATGTCATTTCACACCATTTCATGCTCAGGCAAGATGAGGGAAGAACGATTTTATACATCAAGACAAGACGTCCAACCAGGGCCTGCTGGGGCTTAAGCCCTGTCATGTTTTCTTGTAGAATATTAACACAAATAAAGCTCATCCAGGGTTAACCAGCGATAAGTACTGTGAAGGAGTGTTGTCTGTAGCCAAATCTTCATTTCCCTCATTCATCGAAATCCTCACAAGAAAGGGAATGTACTTGAATTTGAGTTTTGCAGCTATTCAGCCTCTAGGGCTGAAGACTTCACTCTGGAAATGTCTTCACTTGTATCTTTTAAAATCTTTTAAAATGTCTTTAAATACTGTCCTATACATGGCATTTTTTCAGACATATTGTAAAATACTCCTGTCTTCCTGTGTTTAAGATGAAAAGAACTAAAATTTCCTTATCATAATAAGATTTTTATTTGAATCCATAAGTACATCATTTCAACAGCCGACCATATAATACCCGCATTGTTGCTGAGAGATTTTTAGAGAACAGTTAGTTAGGTATCGAAGCCGAGGATGCTGGTCTCACCTGAGGAGCTGTGGCATTAGAGCAAATGCAGCCCCCTTCTGAAATGGATTGCCGAGCTAAAGACATATTCTTCCCAGCCATTTCCTCATGGTCTCCTCTCTTTCTGCTGACTGTGTGGGTGTTTTCCCCCAGTACCCTGTTTAAATCTCCTATCTCAACCTCAGGCAGCACCTTCTCGGAGTTTAAATCTTGGTGCTTGTAGAAACCTAGTTTTCTGGTCTCAATACAAAGTGAACTTCACAATTAAGTTCTCTAGAATTGTAACTTTCTGTTTCACCAGTAGAACTGCAAAGTAATCCATGTTTCATTTTTTTTTCAATCATCATGAAATAGGCAACGTAGGAAAGAAAATTCCTAACTGAGGATCCCTTTCTAATAAGATTCTTAATGCTCTCCATTTTCTGGGGGTCCCAGAGATAAGACCGACCTGGTCCTTGCATTCTCCCAGATCCATATTACCAGAGGTTACCCAAGGTTTGGGCCAACCCTTCTCAAAATCAGCTCCCTCCACAGAGCTTGGCAGTGGAAATCAATTTCCTCTGCCTATCTCAGGGAGAAGGTTGCTCATTTTAAATCCGTTTTCTCTGATGGGAACAATCATAATTTGTTCACTAGCATTTCTGCATAGGCTAGCTGTAGCTCCTAAGCTACTCTATCCCAATTTCCCCTCTTTATGATATACTCAACCCCCCCCCCCCCGAGACTTTTAAAGGATATGGTGATTCATCAACTCTAAATGTTTTGCGTATTGGAAGGAAGTAGTTCTAAAAATGGCAGCCTGAGCACGTGAAATGGAGGGAATATACTCTCTCCTGGCGTGGGCACAGCTGCTCTGTGCAACACAAAGTGCCTGTTCCCAGTTGCTGTCTTCTCAGTAGATAGGGCAGGCAAACAGCAAGTCTGGATTATTCAGCTGAGAGCAGGGTGCTGCGGTGCTCTACAACATCTACACCCAAGGCGGCGTTCTGCTCTTTGCTTTCTTTTGTGACAACAGGAAAATCAGGATAACGCAGTGCCTTTTGAGTTACATTTTCCCTAAACGTAGAATCTTGAGAGCTTTAGAAAATTAGAGACATGAGTAGGCATGTAATTATGTCATCTGTGGATTCCTGCAACAAATGTGGCCCCTCAGATAATCAGATTTCAGGAGAGCATCACTTGATGACAAATATAATTTAAAGCCTAAAGACTGGCAGAAGCAAGATGAGATGGCTTCCTTTGGAAAGAATATGGATAAAAAAGAAACAAACATCATTAGGATTGTCAAGTGCTGAAAGGAGCCATGTGTAGACAGGAAGACTTGGTTCAGATGGAACAAAAGGTTACAGGAGTGAGACAAAATAATGATGTGTAAGTGGAACAAGGGACGATGCAGGCTGTCCATCATGAAAACCTATCTTAGCAATGGGATTTGTTTGATTTAAATTTCTAGAGGACGCCATGAAGCTTCCATGATTTGAGGCACCAAATCTTGAGTAGACAAATACTTCAGTCAATTACACAGTCTAGGATACTGCTTAGGCAGATAATCAAGTGGATTATCTACCAGTTTGGATTTTTCTTCCCCATTCTACTTCTAAGTTTTCTCTTCTTTTAGAAGATTTTTTTTGGATACCGCCCCTGTTTTTCATTGCTTGTGTATTGTTAATATGGTCTGAATGTGCCCAGTAAATCAGAGTAAGTTTTAACCAATTTTGAGTCAAAAATAAATATGTCAGCATCTGTTTCACTGGCTTAGTTTAGAGCTAGGATTAATCCTGAGAGCAATACCTAGAAGTAAGTTATTCGATTTGATTTTGTCTTCTAAGTTTTCACTTAATTTTTATCTACAGATCGCAATGAATGTCAAGAAATCCCCAATATATGCAGCCACGGACAGTGTATTGACACAGTTGGAAGCTTTTATTGTCTTTGCCACACTGGTTTTAAAACAAACGCTGATCAAACCATGTGTTTGGGTGAGTATGTGACTATCATTTCATTTTTTTCTTCATAACCTACTGAAAAATTCATTTGTATCTGCATATATTTAAAGTTAACACTAAACCTTTCAGTAGTTGTTTTGTTATTTATAAAATAAAAACAGAAGCACGTGTGTAGCATTAATACCCTTTGGCATTTCATCTTTAGTAATCTTAACATCATAAACCTCTTTCTTGATAATCATTTGGCTGTCAGTTCAGAAACACTTCTGACTAAGAGATAAATTGAGAAAGATATTACGACAAAAAATTACTATTTATTAATGTTAAAAGCCTATTACTCTTTTATAGTATTTATGTGAGTTTGCCTTATTGGAAAGGGTGCAGCTTTTGATTGTTTGAGTGTGAGCATTTTTTGAGATGTGTCTGTAGTTTGTATCAGATCCTTAAAGACAAATTTACAGATCATTTTCCTAGGGGAAAAGAGCTCAGGATTTTAAATCTCTTCCTTGGTCTTAGTACTGAATCAGAATGTTGATTTAGAATAAACTTCAAATGTGTAATCAGTCAATTTCTCTCTTTCCCTCCTTTCTGTTTCTACTTTAAAGCAACATCCATTAAGTCTTCTGGGGACTTCAATCAGTTTCACAGCTGGAAAAAGAACAATCTATAGAGTGATGTTTAAAGTGCTTGCCTTTGGCTGTAATTGGATTTATCCATTAGGGAACATTCTCATAAAATCTGGTCATCTTCAGAGCAGATAAGTTTTAAGTTAAAGATTATAATAGGCCCTGCTCATCACTGGCGAGATAATCCCTACATACTAATGAAGTCCTGCCCAACTTTCATTCTCCCTCTTCCGTCTGAATTATGGAGAACCCTCTACCAAAGGACCTGCCCAACTAAAGAACTTCACTTGCTTGGCTAAAAATGAATCAAGGCAGAAGTTTTTGACTGCTGGCAGGGTGACTCATCTGGATGCAGTCGTCAACCAACAGACACACATGTTGGAGTCACATTGGGCTCAGCAATAGCTTCTTGATTTAAGATCACAGATAACTTATCTTTATGTCCAAAATTTGAAAGGAAAGGAAATCCTAACTCTAAACACTACATTTTGCTAATCTGAGGTGTTGCCTTCCACTCCTTCCCCATCTCTTTGTCCTTGCCCTCCTCATTCTGCCTGTTGATATAACAAGCCAACAATATCAATGTTTTTCATTTTAATTTCTTATTTCCTCCTCAATATAACGTACACCTACTCTTTATGAGAAAGGTGATGGCCGCTGTCACAAGATGCAAAGACACATAAGATGCCAAGACAGCTTTACAGATAGTCAGAGTGAAAAGTCATAGACCAATAGAAAGACAGAATACACTGCAAGAGAGGAGACCCACATTAGGGGCCATTACATTGGGATAGTTTAGAAGGGAGATAAGTCACCATTTCATGGGAGTGGTCATGGGTTTTTAGGGGTGGATTGGGACAAAGAAACATGTCTAAAATTCCAGGTGAGTTAGAAAGCTAATTTATGTTGTTGCTGATTTTGGGGTAATATCAGGTGACTCACTGCCTTTTGGTAAACCGGAGTGAGAATCTTAAAGGCTGAAGTTTGCCAAAGGTGGCAGTGAATCAAGACCCAGATGTGCACAGAATTTTCCATTTCCAAGTGAAAGTATTTGAGAAAAGTGGCAAGGGTGGAGGATTCTAGAAGTAAATAGAAT
Source organism: Phocoena phocoena (assembly GCF_963924675.1). NCBI lineage: Eukaryota > Metazoa > Chordata > Mammalia > Artiodactyla > Phocoenidae > Phocoena > Phocoena phocoena. Next base: position 91,086,728 of record NC_089220.1, on the reverse strand, counting down.
AAAATAGTTCTTGTCCAGTTCTCATGTCCTTAGCTTGCCTCCTTTCACATGCCAACCAAGGAAAGGATTTTCTCCCAAGGCTTAGAACCTTGCCTTTTGCTGGTTTCTCACAGGAAGCTGCCGCTGCTGGAACTAACACCAACATCGAATCTAGAAGTTCTCAGCCTACGTACGACATTTTGTGAACTCTTAAAATGCCTTTTAACCGCAGGTAACCATATACCCTCCTCTTCTGTTAATAATCATGTTTTTCTGTGTCCTTTGTTCCTGCTAGACATAAATGAGTGTGAAAGAGATGCCTGTGGGAATGGAACTTGCCGAAACACAATTGGTTCCTTCAACTGCCGCTGCAATCACGGTTTCATCCTTTCCCACAACAATGACTGCATAGGTGCGTGTGCAAAACAGTCAGCCACCAAAGGAAGGCAGTTCTACGTGTGTTCTCTGTAATTAGCATCATCTCCAGCGTGCTGGCAATCTTTTTTAATATATGCCATCTTGTGCGTGACAGGTGGTTAAAAAGAGTTGTTAAATACAATGTGCTAATTAAGTGTCAAATATAGTTACTACATCTATTACTTTTATTAATATACTCATTAGCAGCTATAATTTTTATGTCTACTATGCTGCGAATTAAATGCATTTCAAAATAAATCGAATATGTTTTAAAACATACAAAAGCTATCCTTTGTACAGAAATTACGTAGTTCAGGAGCAGTGTGGACCTGCTTGTCTAGATGTTTCACTACAGCCTCCCTTCAAAGAAGTTAAAATTCTTCTTATAAAATATGCTACATTATTCACAAGCAAGGGTAAGGAACCAAATTTTGTATTGTGCTAGAGGCTACTCTTATATACTTCTGATTACAAGAATACTTAACAATACCCTCAGCTGTACTGTGTATTAGTAATTCAGTTTTAACCTTTAAAACTGAAACCTAAAGGATGATCAAGGTGAAACTCATATAAAATCCTAATATAAATGATCAATCTCTAATTAGTAGAATTATGTCATCGTGTTAGGTTCTGATAGGTGAATAAAGCCAGGTCTGTTGTTATAAACTAGAGCACATTGGAATTTCTTAAGTCTGCCTGAGCCAGCAAAGGCCACTGAAATTCAGTATAAGTATTTTTCCCTTTAAACGTTTTGACCATTGATGGGATTATGGCATTTTCTTTGGAACATATCAAAGGATTTTTTTTTGGCAGATGTTGATGAATGTGCAACTGGAAATGGGAACCTTTGCAGAAATGGCCAATGCATCAATACAGTGGGGTCCTTCCAGTGTCAGTGCAATGAAGGCTATGAGGTGGCTCCAGATGGAAGAACCTGTGTGGGTGAGTGCTGCTTCAGAAACACCCTCTAAGGTCATCCCAGAGGCCACTCCAGGAATCATGCAGTCTCTATCACAATCCTCCCTTCAGAAGCCTGGAGGAAAAAGATCAGAGTAGAAGTACACTAATCCTGCCTGTATGTGTGTATGGTATATATACCACTCTTCCCCTTTATCTTTTAAAATTAAGTGTTTGTAATTAGAGAAACAGTTACAACGTTCAGTGTAACTGTTAAATTGTTCTATAAACAACTGTAATTCCCTTTCTTTTATTCTTTTTCTTCAACATAGCTTTGTGGTAAGCTCTTATACAGTCCTTTGGGTCCTCAAAGATCTTCATACCCATTGACTTTTCACGTGCTATGCTTTCCTGGAAAGTAGATCAAGTGAAATATGGTTGTTAACTACACTGCACAATTCTGAAAGCTAATAAAGCCGATTTTTATTGAGCTGTTAGTTTTTCTCCAGGGTAGAGTTTGTGGGCTTTAGATTTATGTGTTTCTTAGATTTTATTCCAGTTTCTTTCAATTTTAGTTGCTTGATGGAAATCGTGCCAGTGGGAACCTCTTTCTTCTTTTTCCCTTTTCTTTGCAGATATCAACGAATGTCTCCTAGAACCTGGAAAATGTGCACCAGGCACCTGTCAGAACTTGGATGGGTCCTACAGATGTATTTGTCCACCTGGATACAGTCTCCACAATGACAAGTGTGAAGGTAGGAGGGCTATCAATATTTGGAAATTAGCAGTATTGGTTACTGCATTGACATTATCCAATTTCTGAGATGGTGTGATGGTGTCTTCATTTTAGAATACTTTATCAGAAACAAATCCAAGGGTAGGGTGTGACTTATAGGCTCAAAATTAGATGGTGAGACAGGAACATCAATTCTCACGCTAATCTCTGATGAAGCTATTTTGCTCTGTGTATATGGGTGGTCACATAACCCTGACACCTTCCCAATGTACTTTTATGCAGCTGGTAGAAAGTTCTGGATTACATGTTTTTAAGTGCCAATGGGTTGCAACTAAACATAGCTTCCTGATTCCAGTTAAAATCTTTAAGTGACCACAGTCAGGGTTGGAGGAATGTGGCTATATAACTTGTCTATGTTATTTTGACTTGTAGAATGGTAGAAACGTGTAACTACAAATAAATTCTCAGCAAATTTTATAGTACCGTATTCCTCAATACGTACGTATATTATTGCATTAAATGAAGGACGTTAATTGCCAGAACTTCATCAATGAACAGGGTGGAAAGGACTTTTAAGAAGTCACCTAGTCCATGCTCCCACCTTTAAACAAGTCTGCACCTAATCCATGATGAGTAAGAACTGTCCACTTTTAATAGCATCAATGACAAATGTTTATTATATACCTAATTTAACTCTCAGTCAAGAGATAATATTCTACATGAAAACACTTTAGCAAAATTAGACCTAAATGCAAATTATTACGTGTTATTTTACTTCTATTAGAGATCAGCTTTATTCACTCTAGGATTAATGCAAAATTACCCTAAAATGAACAGAATGAAAATGTATAGAAAGAAAAATGACTTCCAGAATAGTTCATAAATGTGTTCATTCTAAATCTTTGTCCCTACCCTTATGAAGTTGGCACCTACAGTTTGATTTCTACCATAACAACAACAAAAAGGAGACATCCGAGCATTTTTACAAAAGTTGACTTCTAAGCAAAGGTTGGATGTTGGGGTGGAGGGAGTGCAGGAATGGAGCAATTCAATCAGCAGCAGCAGTTCAGATAATAAGCCACAGGAAACATGATGCAACTATAAATGCAACGTAAGAACATGAAATGATGAAGAAGCTAGTTTTGCATTGTACAGGAAGATACTTTGCACTGCACATTTCTAGAAACTCTATTATGTGGTATTTACAAAATTAAGTCAAGATAACAAAGCTAAGATCCTAACTTCCCTTTAGTTGGACCTCGTGGGAATAAAGCTGTGTAACACGAATACATTTTGGTGTGGGTAGAACTCGTTGCACAAACCTGAAAATAAAGAGTTGCAAGATACAAGGGATATCTGTTTCGTTGAAAAAAAATTTCCATAAAAATAGCATGGCTCAGAATCAAGACTTACCTCTTTTTTTTTTTTTTTTTTTTTATAAATTTATTTATTTACTTATTTATGGCTGTGTTGGGTCTTCGTTTCTGTGTGAGGGCTTTCTCCAGTTGCGGAGAGCGGGGGCCATTCTTCATCGCCATGCGCAGGCCTCTCACTGTCGCGGCCTCTCTTGTTGCGGACCACAGGCTCCAGACGCGCAGGCTCAGTAGTTGTGGCTCACGGGCCTAGTTGCTCCGCGGCATGTGGGATCTTCCCAGACCAGGCCTCGAACCCGTGTCCCCTGCATTAGCAGGCGGATTCTCAACCACTGCGCCACCAGGGAAGCCCCAAGACTTACCTCTTTTTCACTACAAATTCCTGCTGAAAGTCAGGGGAAAGGATGGGTACATCTCTTGGAAAGAGTGGTCGTACTTTTTCCACAAGTAGGGTCATCATGTACTTTACTGACCAAACCAAGACAGTTTTGAGGAGGGCACTATTAATAACAAGTCCAGGTCAACAGGCATAAACTAGTACTCTCCCAGGCAAACGAGAACATACTCAAGCCACTGAAACTTCCCTGCAAACCATCCTTAATTACTCCTTTACAGTAGATCAGGTGTATTAATATGCTAAAGGAAACATGTCACAATTATGTGTGTCAAATTCCTATCATCTATATGGTAAAGGAAAAACTATAGTCTATACACAGAAGATATTTTTGTGTCTTCAGACAAATTAAACTGCAAATGAGAGATAGGAGCCTCATCTCTTGTGATATCTTTAGTTTGTATTGCATAGGATTATTTTCATGAGTACTGGTGTCCTTGTAAAAGTCATAGTTTTAGGATATTGTAGCATGGGATGTTGGGGAAAGCACTGTGGACAGATGGGTGGAGGGGAACAAATTTGGTTCAAAGGCCTACATCTCTCACGGGGTAACTCACTGGCAACACAATTAAAATTTCAGAGCGTCTGTTTACTGTGTAGTGGTGAAGTCAGACTCTAGAGTTTCTTGCTTCTTTCCTAGTTTAGGGTGGTATGAAATTACTCCAACTTTTCTAATTATCCAAGAAATTCAGTCTGGGTAAAACATGTTTCTCACTGCATCCCTAAGAAGGCACTTGCAGAGTCCATTTTTACAATAAGAACCATCAAAACTAGTTTTTTTAAAAGTCATCACAGGGACTTCCCTGGCGGTCCAGTGGTTAAGACTTCACCTTCCAATGCAGGGGGGCAGGTTCGATCCCTGGTCGGGGAGCTAAGATCCCAACATCCTCGTGGCCAGAAAACCAAAACGTAAAACAGAAGTAGTATTGAAACAAATTCAGTAAAGACTTTAAAAAAATGGTCCACATCAAAAAAATCTTTAAAAAAAAAGAAAAAATAAATAAAGTCATCACAGCCTAGAAGTCTACTCACATGCATCATGACACAGGAAAAATCTTCATTGTTAGAAGAGTTTTGAAACTCAGTTACACTTTGTACTTTTACATTGTGCATTTAGTAACCGATGGTGTCTCCATCATGTTTTGACCTTGTTTGACACACGTGTACTTCTTTTAGATATTGATGAATGTGTTGAAGAACCAGAAATTTGTGCCTTGGGCACGTGCAGCAACACTGAAGGCAGCTTCAAATGTCTGTGTCCAGACGGGTTTTCCTTGTCCTCCACTGGAAGAAGGTGCCAAGGTAAGTGCTTTTGACTTTTGGCTTTAGACTTTCATTACTCCGTGTTTATTTGTTGCGGTTTTATTTTCTAAACATGGCGAAGTTTTGATTCTTTGTGAAAGAGAAGATGGAGTGTTTTCATTCATCCAGACGTCTAATGATTACCGTATGTCAGAAAGTTCATTTTTACTTTTAAGGTTAAAAACCCATCCATCAAATTATGGTTGCTTGTACAAGTGTCCTGGCACTTTAAACCTGTCTCTCCCCCTGAGAACACAGATGCTCATAGGTCAGTCAGCGGATCAGCCATGAGCCACTGAACATGGCAAAGCCTGGGGCAAGTTCAGTTACAAGTCCTCTGCCTCTGAAAAGGTAACCTCTGTAAATATGGGCCAAAACCTAGACTTTCAGACAGAAAAGTGCAGATTAACTCATGTGCTCCCGGGTTATAATGCCTATCTCTTACATCACAAGTTTTCTAAGAAAACAGAGAAATAAATGTGAACTGACCAGGATTCTTGCTGGCCCACAGTCTGTTTTCAGGAATGATACTTGTGAGCTTAAAAAAAAAAAAAAAAAATCAAAAGGGGAGCCTGAACTTAAGCATAACACAGTTTATGTCTCAGCAAACTATTCAGATTTTACTAAACAATCAATTGTGTGTGTCTGTCTACTTATACAGACTAGTTTAGTGAATTCAGGACAAAAAAACACATGCAAACAGACATATCCTCCCCCCACCCCCGTCCCACCCCCTTCCGGTGGTTTTCTTGTTGTTTGTTGTTGTTGTTATATTTTTTTGTTCAGTTTTTTTTCTCCTTGGTTGTTTTGTTTTGTCTTTTGCTTCCATATTACCAAGTAAGAGGCAATGAATATCATTTAAGATTCCAAATATTGGGCTTAGGGGTCTCAGCCTTGCCATTTACAGCCTAGGGCAAGTCATTTAATCTTTTGGAAGCTCAATTTTCATATTTCTTATTTTTAAACAACAATAAGAATACCCGCCCAACCAGTCTTGTTGAATACGTGAAAAAGCTTTGTTCATTTCTGAGTCCTTCATAGGTTCTTGCTATTGTTGTTCAAATTGATTAAACTTTTTACTTTTCAACGGGTCATTTGGTCACCTAATATTTAGGGGTGTGAAGGGGGAGAGCTGAGAATTCTCTGTTGGTTTGACCCTGTAGGTAGCTATCCAGAGGCCCATGTGGATTTCTGGGTTATGGGTGGGATGGTGCTTGATTCAAGCAAATATTCTGTCTGTATGGTACAGACCAGCCAGATAAATTCTTACTCCTACTCCCTTGTCTTTGTGTGCCTTTGGCTTGGCCGGAGTTTGGAAAGAAAGCAGTGAGAAACCAGGTGTGAATCTGCCGATGTGGCAGGCCAGAGGAAATTCATAGGCTATTAATTCAATTTGCACTGGCCTGTCACAGAGCGAGCTAACGCTGCAGGAAGAATCAGCCCAGCTGTGAGCAGACCTGCTACATGCTCAGCTCCAAGAGGCAGAGCCAGGATTGAGGAATGCAAGCAGGGAAAGTGACTTTCGTAGCTCTGATGAAATTTCAAAGGTCATTAAGGCTCTCTGCAGACAGACCGGTAAACAGGCATCCTAGCAAGCCCCCGTTAAAGGATGTGGGCATACACAACTCTCTTTCCTGATGCAAGGCACCTTTAATTAAAAAACAAAACCAATTCTAGAGGATCGTCACAAGCAAATGTAAATCTCCCAAAGAGCACAGATTTTGCTAGAGCCAGGGCATTAAGAGCTGGGTTTGTACTGTAAGATGACAAATTAGGAGTCGGGCTTCTGTTGTCCATAAAATGAGACAATTCCACAGAACCACAGATAATGTTTTTGAAGGAAAAAATGTGGTATAGGACTCAGGTGAACAGACCCTGGCACCTAAAGGCCACAGATGTAAATGAGCCACTCCCACTTACAAAGTTCAGTGAAGGGAATTTGTCACTTAGGCTCACTCTAAACTTCATACCTAGATTTTTTTTTCCCCCCCGGGGTGAGGTGATAGAGCGGTGTCGGGGAGCTGGGCTGGGGTATGGAATAGGGTCAGTAATGAAAGGAGAAGAGAATGAGAAAATTAACAGACCAATATTAGCACATGCATGTATCTAGGTTTAAAAGAAACATTACAAGCTGAAAGACAAAGGAGAGAATTGAGTTTTGATATAATTGTTGAGACATTTTTGTGAGTAGTCATTAAATTATATCTTAAGACAGTTGTAGGCATAAATAATAAAAACTGGACCAATAGGGCTTCCCTGGTGGCGCAGTGGTTGAGAGTCCGCCTGCCGATGCAGGGGACACGGGTTCGTGCCCCCGTCCGGGGGGATCCCACGTGCCGTGGAGCGGCTGGGCCCGTGAGCCATGGCCGCTGAGCCTGCGCGTCCAGAGCCTGTGCTCTGCGGAGGGAGAGGCCACAACAGTGAGAGGCCCGTGTACCGCAAAAAAAAAAAACAAAAAAACTGGACCAATAAACACAAAACACTGTATGTGACGATGAACTTGAAGAACAAAGCACATCAAAAGGTGTCCTTCAGGAAACTACAATTTGTTAAATCTTGACACTTCTCAGCCAAGCAACCATTTAAATAGCAGAGATGCTGCAGGACAAGGATAGGCTTTTATTGCTCTTCACCTTCAGAAGAGTAGTTTCCTGAAAGGTGCCTTTTAGGTCCCAGCCATAATGGATGTGAAAACGGAGTAGAAACTAGAGAGACAGTTTCTCTCAAAGAGTTGGTAACCATGAAGAGTTCAACAAGTTCATTGGAGAGGTCAACAGAATTTGACTTACTGGAGCCTGGTAAATGTGGTTGACTGATTGACTGATATTTTTACTTTAATTCATAAAAATTTTTCTGCTATGATCTTTGGCAGCTCAGTTATTCTTACCTTGTCTCCTTTTCATTGAAATAAAAGATGGTGAAATTGTCTTAACTGAAATCATAAATGGCTATAATAATATGCTACCTGGAATTGAAAACAGTGACAGGAGAGAGCAGACCTGGTCATACATAAAGAAAGGGGGATTGTGCAAAATGGATATGAAAGCATTTCCTTAAACCCTGCAGATTTTAGCCTCTGTGTAACTCAGAGGAGTTTGCAAAGCTTTGGAGGTCAAATTTGAGGGAAAACATACTCCAGGCTCTTGGATGAGCTCACTTTTTAGAGTCACCCAGTTTGCTCTATAAGAAATGGGAAAGTCAGTTACCAAAACTGTCAAGCAATTTTGGAGACTTCTGTAGGAACTAGATCCCAGCCCCATGTTCCATGTTGGAGTTACCAAGAAATAACTGATATTAAAGAAATATATTCTTTGGAAGAACAATTATTCTCCTTCACATCCACCCATCTCCCCATCCTCCTCTTTACCTTCCCTCTCTCTGTGGAGCTAAATAAGCTTCTGTGTGTGTGCAAGTGTGTACACACACGTGTGTAAAATCTGCAGAAAACCTCACATATATTTTGTAGACAGAAGCTGCGTGAGTAGCTGCTTCAGTGAAATACCACTGAGTTGTATTTTCGCCAGTCCACAAAATTGCCACATCTTTATTTGCTCTATGCCTGGGATCTGGGGTTTTATTTTGGCTCCAGGGCTTAGGGGACACAGAATACACAGCATAGTGTGATATCACAGTGAGTACTAGAGCTGGGAGGTCTACCTTAACTACCTTAACTTAGCGTGCTTGCTAAATGTTATACCATCTCAACGTCTCCGTCCTGAAGTCACTGATGACGTCAGCATTGAAATGTGGCAGTGTTGGTTTTTATTATTCACATCAGGTTATTTTGGAACACTGGATAAAATGAGAAATAATAAGGTAAGAGCCACACAGATTTGTTCATCAGCTCTCACTACAAAAGTTACTTACCACTTTAAAGATCTCAGCTCAATTACTATTATAATCACTTAAAAAGTGTGACTTTAGTAATGAGAAGAGATCACATTTAACAGGGTGGATTGTTTCTTAGTAGTATACAGTAATGACTTAGTAGGAAAGCAACTGAGGGGTCTCTGGAATTTGTGCTGCAGATTTGCGAATGAGCTACTGTTACGCGAAGTTTGAAGGAGGAAAGTGTTCGTCACCCAAATCCAGAAATCACTCCAAACAGGAATGCTGCTGTGCCTTGAAGGGAGAAGGCTGGGGCGATCCCTGTGAGCTGTGCCCCACTGAACCCGATGGTATGTCTACTATCTGCGTTTCTCTGTGGCCATTCAAGGTACAGGCTGTAAGATTGTAGACCTTCAAAACGTAAGGCAATTTAATTTTAAGTCCAACTAAAATGTTCACTAAAATTATTTTATCTCAGGAGCTAGGTAGTTATTTTCTTCTGAACTACGTTATGACTCAAAGCTGCCCAAGTAGTAGGTACACCAGCTCTGGGAGCCTTGTTATCTTTCTCTGGTTTCTGGGCTTGGCTTGTTCATCATGTTCCAACATGTGCGGCTTCCACACCATACTTGGGGAGGAGCCTGTAGTTAATTGCCTTTGGCCCACCTATTAACGAGAGTGCATCTCCACCACAGAGGCCTTCCGCCAGATCTGTCCCTATGGAAGTGGAATCATTGTGGGACCCGATGATTCAGCGGTTGGTGAGTGGCTTGTGCTGCATTCTCAGCATTTCTTAATATTTTCAACCAGCCTCTTCTTTGTCCTTTCTCTAGCTGTTATTTCTCCACATTTATCTTGGAAAATTAAGCTTTTTTTTTTTTTTTTTGGTCTTTTCATTTAGATACCAATTGTATTATGGTATTGCATGTTAATATTGTAATACTAGATATTTCATCGATTAGGCACCGAAATGATCATTTCCAAAAATACATTGTTATTCACTCTTTTTTCCTCCTCTGCTTAAGATATGGATGAGTGCAAAGAACCCGATGTCTGTAAACACGGGCAGTGCATCAATACCGATGGCTCCTACCGCTGCGAGTGTCCCTTTGGCTACATTCTGGAAGGGAATGAATGTGTGGGTGAGTAATAAAGCGGTTTCTGTTATTGGGATTTTACAAATCAGAAATTAAGCTATTCAGCATTCACACTAGGAAGAATAAGTACCAAGATGGGACAGAGATAAGTTTTATACCCTTGTTCACCTATCATTCATCTAGCAATACTAGCTGAGTCCCCACCATGCACCAGGCACTGTGCTAGGTTCTATGGCTACAGTAGTGAACCAAGCCAACATGGTCCGTCCTTGCATGGACCTTACAGTCTGACGAGGAGGACACTGAACACGTGTGAAGAGATAGTAGAAAGGACAGCATATATCACGAAAGCCTTTGTGAAACTTAAAGGTAAAAAATTGTTCATGGTCATAATCTTATTCTCTTAGTATGTAAAACACAAAATTTACCCAGATTTTGTTACAGTTAGTACTATGAAAGGCTGTGTACCCAGTGTACATTCCTCTTGTTTTAACCCCCTTATTAAAATGTCAAAGAATGGTTCCTACGGCTGATCTTTGACCTCTTTTATCTAAGAGATCCAAAGCCATTCAATGTAACCTAAATTAATAATGGCATAAATGCTGAGGGTTTGTCTGTGTCCATTAAAAGATGTTCTTTCCATATAGGGAATCAGGGTATGAGGTTTTAACTGCCTTTCTAAGCCTCAGAATGTAATATCATGCAGATGGATTAAAATATTTCTAATTACCTTACAGCTCTAAAAACCAATGATACTGTGATTTTTTATGAACTTGAAAGAGATGTAATATTCTTGAGAGCGAAATGCAATTTCACAGCAGAACAAAAGCAAAGTTGTCAACGTTTTCTATTCAGTATCTTCAGTTAGTGCTACGATGAATGTGAGAAATAAGCGTCCTCACCCAGGGTCTCTCTGCCATACCCTCCTGCCCTCACTTGCTGATTTCAGAACCTAACATGAGACATAGTCCTTGATAATAACCCATCACTCTTCTGTGCTCTAGACAGCTGAGATAGCAATGTTATTTCTCTGAAATGTTCCTTTCCCAAAGGAAGGCCCTCTCCCCCAAGAGCTGTGTCAGAATAAGAACAGTCAGTATTCTAGGTGGATGGGTTAGGAGACATATTTTTTGGACTTCCTTGGTAAGATTTGTTCTCTCTCCACAGTTGTTTAGAGAGATCATACCCTAAACACATTTTTTTCTAGCCTTTCTTCTGCCTAATGTAAACCATCTGGTTTCAACAAAATATCTACTTGCATCTTGACTTTATCTTGTGTATTAATTTTGCTTAACTTCTGGTCTCTTATTTTGCGTATGTTTAGTCTTCTATTTTACATCTGGCAAAAATGCATCATGTTTAAGACTTCTTGGAGAATGATGTAATGTAAGGCCAAACTGGAGATGTATTTCTAGCTTTAAGTAAGCGAAAACTTTTGACTTGTGAGAGACGCCTTGTTTTAACCCTTTGAGTATCTATTCCCAGTAGACGTACTTCATCATGCAGGAGGCTGGGGACACTCATGGTGAAGAGCACTGTAAGGGCTAAGAAGCCCAGGTACCATAACTGTCCCTGCCACTGCCACTTAGCAAGTCAAATTTCACAGCTATACATCTGTGGTAATAAGACACATGCACTCCTTTCTCAAGGACAGAAGGAGAATAAAACAAGATGTTAGAGATCAAAATATTCCGATAGAAAGAAAGGTATTCTCCGAGTCCAAGTCCGTTTTTCTCCCAATGCATCATGTTTTGACTACGCTTCTGATCACCTGCAGATACTGACGAGTGTTCGGTGGGCAATCCTTGCGGAAATGGAACCTGCAAGAACGTGATTGGAGGTTTTGAATGCACCTGTGAGGAGGGATTTGAGCCTGGTCCAATGATGACTTGTGAAGGTAAGCCTCTTAAACACAGAATAGTTGGTTACATGTTCTGATTACAGGGACAGTACTTGGTTGATTACAATTCTGAATGTTAAATACCACTCAGGGTATATAAAATAAGGAAAATCTGGGCCTGGTGGGCCATGCTATCATTTCTTCTCTATGTGGCCTCCTATCTGCAGAGAGTATCTGAAAAAGATGTAAGTGCTTCATGGCACAAGTTACGCCGCATCTCATGCAGAGTTCTTGTTGGTGTCTCTACTACTAATATTTATTTTTTATTTTATTAAATTTATTTATTTTTGGCTGTGTTGGGTCTTCGTTGCTGCACACAGACTTTCCCTAGTTGCGGCGAGCGGGGGCTACTCTTCGTTGCGGTGCACAGGCTTCTCATTGCGGTTGCAGTGGCTTCTCTTTGTTGCCGAGCATGGGCTCTAAGCATATGGGCTTCAGTAGTTGTGGCACATGGGCTCAGTAGTTGTGGCTCATAGGCTCAGTAGTTGTGGCTCGTGGGCTCTAGAGCTCAGGCTCAGTAGTTGTGGCACACAGGCTTAGCTGCTCCACGGCATGTGGGATCTTCCCGGACCAGGGCTCAAACCCGTGTCCCCTGCATTGGCAGGGGGATTCTTAACCACTGTGCCACCAGGGAAGTCCTCTACTGCTACTATTAGATACAACACCTGCCTTGTCTACTACCCTCTTTCTTATTTTCCATTCCCCCCCTCCGCAACCTTTTTTCTTTGTATCCCGTGCACGCTTTCTTTTTCTTTTTCTTTTCTACTCATAGAAACATCTACACACTGAGATAACCACCAATATCCTTTAACCGTCTGGGAGCAATCACAGCAAAAGAGGGGCTGTCCATACTCTCTAAGCAACTGTCAGTATGCCTGGTAGGATATAAGGAAAGAAAGAGGGATGTAAGGAAAGGGAGGGAGTGTCTAGAATAGTGGTTCTCAAAGGGTGGTCCCTGGATCAGCCACATCAGCATCACCTGGGAACTTGCTAGAAATGCAGATTTTCAGGCCTCGTCCCAGACCTCCTGAATCAGAAACTCTTAAGAGTGGGGCCTAGCAGCCCTCCAGGTAATTCTGATGCTCTCTCAAGTTGAGAACCACTGGTTTAATAAAAGAATGAAGGGGAGGAGACAGTAAAGTGGGTATTAAAGTGAGCTCTTCATTAGAAATATGACCCATCAATACTCATAGTCAGAGTTGTTGGTGAATTTTTAAATCATGATCTAGGGTCTCCCTGATATTCTCAGTCAGGATCATTGGCCTTAGGGAGAAACATGATCATCAAGATGGTCTGTTTTAACCCTGCTTTTCCAAAACATATTCTGACGGTTCCAAACTATGCAATCTACAGAAACCACTTCTATCTATTAATCTATCATTATTATTATTCCTAGCTATTTAAGGCTATAACTTGGGCATCGGTGTGAAATTATTCAGAACACCATTTTCTTGGGCATAAGAATCACTGTTACTTCACAGGAGCCTCTCTTATTTGGGGAAGGGGAGGTGGCTAATGATATTGGATGGGTTGCTTCTTTTCTGACTGACAGCAGTTGACTTGGCAGTTGTTTTGGCTGAATGGGGCGAAACTGATCCCCACTCCATGTGACTTTAGGGAGAGGCAACTGGTCAACTTGAGACTTCAAAGCCAGGATTTCAGAAAAGCTCCCTATATGTAGGGTGACCTGTAATTTCTCTTCCACCTAAATAACAGTTAATAGTTATACCAGCACAATAGGCATAAACTGAGTTTGTACTGGAAGAAGCAAGATGTATGATCACCCTACTTATACCAATTATAAAATAGCCAACTTAATTTTATAATTCTTTGAACATCAGAGACTGCTTGGCCTATCCACGTTTATGACAATGAAGCATTACCACTTTTGCTAAAAGTATATTCCTTTTTTTGGTTGGTGCCTATGATCCATTATTCTCTTACTACATTCTGCCACAGATATAAACGAGTGTGCCCAGAATCCTCTGCTCTGTGCTTTCCGATGTGTGAACACTTACGGCTCATATGAATGCAAATGTCCCACTGGATATGTTCTGAGAGAAGACAGAAGAATGTGCAGAGGTGAGACACTCATGTTCAAGGTCATCTAAGCCAGGGAGCCCTAACTTTGTCTGTGATGGGAGGTGTCCCTCCAAAGCTTCCAATTAGTAGAGGAAGGCTGGGAATTGGGGAGCACTGCTGTAGTCCATGGATAATATTGGGGTTGTCATTGCTACCTTTTCTCCTAAATTGTAGCTTAAAGCTGAGTCGAGGGCTGTACTACAGATCCTTTTTAGTTCACCATGCATTGCATCCCTGTGACATGCCAGCCATTCTGCAAGGTGTGAAGATATAAAGGAAAAAAAGACATTTCCCCACATGCAAGAAGCTCAGTATGAAGAGGCTGAGACAGATATAATCATATCCCAGTATGATAAATGAGAACACAAAAGAAGGAATATGAATATTAAAAAATAATCCCCATCATTAAGGGATATTATAGTCCAAGAATGGGGTAACACATGGAATCTACTTTAAACAGTGCTTACTGAACACCTGCAATTTCCAAAGCACTGGACTAAGCTCTGTTATACAAAGATGGGTAAATCCTCGGGATCCTTGAAGAGCTCTGATTTGCTCCTCCCAAAGTCTTAAATGAGCAGATATCTGTTCTCCTCAAATGGCTTAAACAGATTTTTTCTTAAAGGTAGGAAAACTCCCTAAGTGAGAGCTCCATGTCACATGCAGGCTAAAGTCCAAATTTTTCAGCTCAGATAATATAACGGGGAAAGATAAAGAGAGGGAAATGCCATAGGACAGAAAGTAATGAATGAAGAAGAGCCACACTTCCAGAAAAAAAGGAAATGGAGGGAAGAACCGGTAGAGAAGAAGATATTTGTGGATGCTTGTCTTTTCCTCAAAGTGTAAAAACCAAAACTTTCATTATTATATTTCACAATGATTCTAATATATTATTTTGATATTAAGATATAACCTATTATATTATAAGTATTGTATAATGGAAGCTTTGGTTTATTATTACATTTATTATTACAGCATTACAGCATTATTACATAATGCTGTTGTTATAATTATCATATTATGAAAGACTTTTATAAGGCCTTTTTAGTTCAATTCGTCAAAAAGAATTGGAAATCACACTTCTTGCCTTTGAAGAATTTATCAGAGAGAAATTTCTTAAGTTCAAAGGGGGTTAGAAGACTCCTTCCCATCTTAAGAGACCACTTCCCAACAGTGCAAAAGGAAGTAGGTTAATGCTGAAATAGTGTCAATGAAAATTAGTTACTGAACACCATTTTGTGTTTAAAAGGCAGGAAATTAAGGCAGCTCCTTTTATGAATTTGTGGCTGTACATTCTTTCCAGATGAGGATGAGTGTGAAGAGGGTAAACATGATTGTGCAGAAAAACAGATGGAATGCAAGAACCTCATTGGCACATACATCTGCATCTGTGGACCTGGGTATCAGCGAAGACCCGATGGAGAAGGCTGCGTAGGTAAGGGCGTCCCCACCGGAGGAGCTTTGAATGAGTGGGAAAGGACAAAGGACAGAAGAGACGTGGGCTCTGAGTCTTTGTGGACACTGTGTTCTTCTTGCCTCTCTTACCTCATCTCATGACTTCCTGTAGAGGTCCCCTTGCCTCTCGATTATCTATGAATTCCACCAGCACCATCATCCTCTTCCTCTGAGCTGGCCTTTGCCTGCTTTCTAGGCCCATTTTGCTGCCAGGATTAGAGGACCAGGTATTCCCTCTAGCCCCTTCCTTTACTGTTTTTATACTCCTTTGTTGTTTTGGGGTCAGTTCTTTCCCCCACATTGCAATACCTCTCTATTGACTTAACTTTCTACTACCACCACCCTGACATTGAGTCCAGATGCCCGGTCCCTGTGGCCCGGGAGCATCACTAGACCACGGGGATCTACATCCAGAGAAACTGGTCTTGTCTAGATTGAGGCCCAGGCGCTGGTATTTTTTAAAGCTCCCCAGGTGATTCTAATGTGGCTTCAGCCTTGAAAACCACAGTAGACCAGGGATTGGCAAACCACAGCTCTAGGGCCGAATTCAGCCTGGCAGTCCGCCAGCTGTCTTTGTAAATAGACTCATATTGGAACTCAGCTGTAACCATTCATTATTTTCCATGGCTGTCTTCATGCTACAATAGCAGAGCAGAGTGGAGCAGTTGTAACAAGAGATCACATGGCCTGCAAAGCCTAAACTGTTGACTGTATATTATATGGTAATACTATAACATTACTGTTACTTACAGAAAAAGTTTCCTGACCTCTGCTTTAGTCAGTAAATATAGGAAACAAATACTAGAAAACTCCCACATGTATCCTTTTCCTTTTTAATATTCAATCACATCAGGAAAGTATATTTTATGTTGGTCAAGAAGCTTAAGAACCTCATTGTCCTCTTACTCTGTAAGACACAGAATTAAACGGAAGTTGAAGAGCAGACTTCCAAAGCACAGAAAAAGCATGTGGATTTAAGATCACACACTGGAGCTTCTGGGGTCAGTGGTTTTCAGCCTCAGGTGCACACTGGAATTACTCGGAGAGCTCAGGTTCCACCTCACATATTCTGATTTAATTGGTATCAGGGTGGCCTTGGCATTGGGAATTTTGAGCTGTTTTAACGCTGTTCTGAATGTCACCTTCCAAGCCTCTGCCTCTCCTCAGGAGACCTCTGCCTCAGGGGCCTGAAACTATTCTCAGTTGGACGTGCCTAGGCAAATTACTTTACGGTCTTTCTAAACAATCGTAAGACTCTCCAGCTATTTTAAGGCTTTTTTTAAACCTGGGAGACTGAATTATGATTCCTTAATATTACTGAAGTATTATAATAAGCGTAATCTACACTGACTCAGAAGATTAGTATAGATGAACTCCCTCAGGTCAAAACTGACCATCACAGACATTATTCTAGTGAAGTACTGTAATTTTCTTTAACAGATTGATCTCAAGGTTCTTTTTCCTTCATTTAAAATAATCCTTTGAGAATCCTCTACATGTACAGATATGGGAAGTTTTAAATTTTATTAAGTGAAAAATTTAAATGTACCTAAAATGCTACCATCTGTTTAAGTATATAAAAATGCCATCAATTATGTTTTTAAAAGGGTAGAGGTACATGCATGAATGGTTGTATTTGTTTGTATGGGCATAATTCATCTCTAGAAGGATACTTTAGAAACTGGCAGTAGCACTGGTTGCTTCCCAGGAGGGGAGTTTGGTGGCTGGGGAAAGGGGAGGGAGGGGCACATTTGCTGAATATTCTTCTGTACCTTTTGGATTTGGAACGACGTGAATAGGTTACCTATTCACAAACTAAATTTTTAAAAGAAAAAATCCATCTTTGTACAAAGCAGACAGATGACTCCTCTTGTTTTTGGCCCTTCAATTAAACCACACAGATGAGAATGAATGTCAGACCAAGCCTGGGATCTGTGAGAATGGGCGCTGCCTCAACACCAGGGGGAGCTATACCTGCGAGTGCAATGATGGCTTCACAGCCAGCCCCACCCAGGATGAGTGCCTTGGTGAGTACAGATGACAGGATGCTTTTGTAACCCCCCACTGGGACACTTGAAACCAGATCTCTTATTTGAAATGATAGAAACTTAAAAATGTTCATATTTTGGAGATGACTCAATGACCGTGTTTGTCCACTGGGTTTAGCACCACCCTGCCACTAACTTCTTCCTTTGCTAACTGTATCATTGAATCACTTGCTTGGAATTTCTTTCTCAGCTCCCTTTTTAAGCCCTTGATGCTCAGGATCAGTTTCCAAGTGTTTCTCTGCCCCTCTCTAGAGAATGACTATTCCCCCATATTTCTGGGAGCAGATAGAGTGATAATCTTGTCGAGGCCAAGGCCTTTCTGCCCGCTTACTGAATTTCTTGTCTCTCTTGTTTTCCCCAGATGTCATCCTTTCTCTCTTACTGCCGCTTCCAGCTTTCCCTTCTTGCTCCTTCTCACCCAGGGTAAAGTGTTAACATCCTTCTTGGGTTTTATATCTGACCAAATTCTGAATACCTTGTTATGCTCCTAAAATTCCCCCCAATTCTCTTTGCAATATTATGTCCCATCCAGACAACCGGGAAGGGTACTGCTTCACAGAGGTGCTCCAAAACATGTGTCAGATCGGCTCAAGCAACAGGAACCCAGTCACCAAGTCTGAATGCTGCTGCGACGGAGGGAGAGGCTGGGGTCCCCACTGTGAGATCTGCCCTTTCCAGGGCACTGTGGCTTTCAAAAAACTCTGCCCACATGGCCGAGGGTTTATGACCAACGGAGCAGGTACTTTGTTTTGTTCTGATTTTTGACCAACAGAGCAGGTACTTCATTTATGGTCCAAAAATACTTTCAGGGAATTCGTTTCATGAAGAACAGATGAGAATACAGAATCTATAATACGGGCCTGGGCTGAGTTGCATAGTATAGGTTGACAAAAAGAGGCTTCATTATGGTATTTATTTTAGATATTCAAGTTCATGTTGCTGAAGTGTCCTTGGTCTGATTAAATTGTGTGTGCTTGAGTCCCTGCCTCTGCATTACAAGTCCTCAACTTTTCAAGCCAAAGTTTGTTATAAGTCAGTTACTGGTTACTCAGAATATAATTTTTTAGATAAACTTTGGAATAAATGATCACTAAACTCCTAAACTAGTCCGCCAATGTATATTTTATCTCATAAAATTGGCTGAAATATACTGCATGAAAGAAGTATGAACAACGCTGATACACAGTCAGCCTTCCATATCTGTAGGTTCCACAGCCATAGATCCAACCAACCCTAGACTGATATCAATTCGAGGCTGATTGAACCTACAGTGCCAGCTATACTATGCCATTTTATACAAGGGACTTGAGCGTCCATGGATTTTGCTATCAGTGAGGGGGTCCTGGAACCAATGCCCTGGATATGGAGGGGCGATTGTATTGGCAATTAAGACAATTGCCTCTGGGAAACTGCAAGTTGCTTGACCTTGCGAGGGATGAGGAGGCTGTTGAGGTGTCTGAGGCAACTCTGAAAAAAAATTTCAGGATTATGTTTATCAACTGAAATTGTTTTTAGTCTCATGAAAGAGAAAGGAGAAAGACTCTTTGAGCTCCTTGGGAGGAAATTAGAAGTGAGAGGAGAAGAGATTAAAGAAAGATTTGTGTTCATGTTAGAAAGATGTGGCTAACGGTGGAATAACAGAACTGGATGTGGTAAGAGACAGAATAGATAAGATGGAATGACCAAAAGCAGTTTATGATTCTTTGGAGGATATGAAAATGAGATGGTGGAAAGACTTTTCTTGAGACCAGTGTGGGTATGCTAAATTGCATTTCAGAGTAAACTTGAAAAAATCAGGAAAAATAAGAGCTGTTGATTGATAGAAAATGGTTACTTGGCAATCAATCAAAGGCTAAGAACTCACTTGGTATTGGCATCCCGCCAAGCAGTAAGGAAATAGATGGGTCAAGATATGGGGGACAGTGTCTTTAATGCCCAATAGTACATATTGACCAAATCTTTCTCCCTGTGGTGGAGCTGTGAATGAGGGTGTCTCTTCCCTAGCAGGCTGCAAAAACTCAGCCCAGTGATCCACTGATGCCTCCCTCGACCAAAGGAGGGAAGTTTGGTCCCACTTCCCCAGTAGTATGCAATCTGTTATTTTTCAGGATTAACTTTAAACACAACAAAAAGAATAGAAAGAAAACTTTCCTTATTTTGGACATACACTATTAGAAGAAAATGGGATTTCCTTACCAAAAGGATCTTCTGCTGAGATGTCTGGAGGAGGCAAGCTCGATGGCATGAGATGGAGCATGGAGTTAAATATGTCTAGATGTTGTTCTCTGGACCCAATGGAGAAAAACAATATAAATTTAGAAGAGCAATTATTAAGTTTTCCCCTATAGTCTAATAAAGTTATTCATTTCCCTTTCAATACAGTTACCATTACATATGAAACGTATGCTGTCATCCCTTTGGTTTAATTCCTTAGGTCCATAATATAGTCACACAGTTTTAGTATTTATAGTGAAGTGACCCCTATGTATGAATGTTGTCCATTTTATAATGTCTTTCTCATTTTACTTTCTACTCATTATAGATATTGATGAGTGCAAGGTTATTCATGATGTTTGCCGGAATGGGGAATGCGTCAACGACAGAGGATCATATCACTGCATTTGTAAAACTGGCTATACTCCAGATATAACCGGAACTGCCTGCGTAGGTAAGTGCTCTATTTCTGATGCTCAGGTTTATTCCCAGGTGGAAATTGTACATTATGGTGGAAAAAAAAAAAACCCTCAAACTAAAAATCTAAAAAGCCTGTGTAATTTCGTAAGGAAATGTAAGACAGTGATCAAAGACTACACAGAATTTACTTTTTCCTTCCTCAAAACTAGGATTCTTTGTTAGATGCTGTGGGTATTGAGCATTTAGGCATCTTTTTAGATGGGCGGTCACATTGTATCTCTTTGATCGTAGATCTGAATGAGTGCAACCAGGCCCCCAAACCCTGCAATTTTATCTGCAAGAACACAGAAGGGAGTTACCAGTGTTCATGCCCGAAAGGCTACATTCTGCAGGAGGATGGAAGGAGCTGCAAAGGTAAAGTAGAATTTGCCTCCACCCACTCATCTGTCTCCTGGGCACACGGTCGCATTCCTTGTGCCTTTGAGGGATCCAAAGCTGAAAGACCCTCTCTGCAGGCAAGAAGTGCTTCCCTGGGCTAAGTGCCTCCCTGTGACCCACCTCCTATTCTGGTTGGAGGGAGGCTGAGGCCAGGGAGGTTGCAGAGGAACAGTGGCAGCAGCCATCCTCACTGCCTGCCCCATGGGCAGCCATGGGGGACGTCCATGAGCATCTCAGACAGCAGGGCCAGCTCTCCAAGGCTCAAGTGAATCAGATACCTGATCACATTAACGCAATAAATAGAAAACAGAAAGGATTTTTTTTAAAAGGATTTAATCAGTCTATTCAGTAACTATATAGCCCAGTATGGTCCGGCCTACCTCAGGTTAATCAGTGCCATGATCCTAGAGAACACTGTGCCTAATTAAGTAAACACTTTGTCTAGGTTTTTGTTCTGCAAAATAGGGCCATTCCTGACCCCCAGCAGCTTATTTGAGACACAGATATTACAAAGAATTAAGATACATCAAACTCTCTGCAGAAATTCCTGATCAACCAGAAGTTAGCCTTTGCAAAATTATATTGGTATAAATTTGTTCTTGTAATAAGAACTTCACTCAGCTTGTGCTGAGTGAACAGCACAAGCGAGTCAGACTCAAGGATAATTTGAAGAAGGAAAGGTAGACCAGATGGCAGAATACCAGGTGGCAGAATAAGAGTTCGTGTGTTCTGCCATGAAGACTGGGAGGAGGCAAAGGGACGTAAAGGAAGTTAAATGGTAGGATGGAGTGGAAGAGGAGAGCAAAGAGAAGAGAAGTAGAGCCATCAACGCTTTTCCTCTGTCTGCTGAAAGGGGGTGAGTTAAGAGGCAGGTAATACAGGATAACATATGGACAATGCTTGAAATTTTCCTGTGCAGCCCAAGTCCTATGCAATCCTGCAGTATGGGGAGAGGAAGTTGAGAGCTACTCAAAAATTCTGCCTTAAAACATAGAACTCAGTCTACACATCTGTGGGTCACAGTGAGTTCTGAGTGAGTTCTGGGCAGCGTGAGGCTACAGCTCACAGCCACAAACTTATTTGTGTAAATGAAAAACCAACTTCAGGGGGGAAATGTCTCTCAGTGTGTATACTAACTGTACGAATCAAAACAAATTTACAGCATCTTTCTAACTTGTGGGGGCAGAAAATCCTAAAAATTTCTAGCAATTAAGAGATGGAAAATGAAAATAAATTAAATGTATAGTAGTAGTTATGTTCTTTTACAATGTATTAATATGAAAAACACCTGTAATACTCTGATTTTAGGAATACAAAAAAATTTTACACATCTACTTACAATATAAGACTCTTTCTCCTATTTTTCTCATAAGGTCTAAGTTCTTCTACATACTTGGCACATATGACTAAATATCAAAATGAGTGGTGCAGATACATGGATTATTGAAACGGAGGAAAGAGGCTAGAAGGATGACCCCAGGGGAAATGAAGGACCAGCACTTACCCCATGAGAGATGGGTAGGAACCCAGTAAGAGGAAAGAAGGGGATTCTTGGATGTGAAAACAGCAAGTGTTGCTGTTCTTAATGGTGTAGTTAAAGATAGTATTGTAAGGTTGGAGGCAGAGACAAGATGGTGGGTTAGAAGGATGTGACCTCACCTCTTCTTACAAAAACACCAAAATCACAACTGCCTGCTGAACAGCTATTCACAAAAAAAACCCACTGGAACCTACCAAAAAATATACAGTAAGTCCCCTACATATGAATGGTTTCCATTCCAAGAGTGCGTTCGTAAGTCTGATTTGTCCATAAGTCCAACAAAGTTAGCCTAGGTACACAACTAACACAATCAGCTATATAGTACTGTACTGTAATAGTTTTATAATACTTTGCACACAAATAATACATAAGAAAACAAACACAAAAAATAAAACATTTTTAAGCCTACAGTACAGAACCTTGAAAAGTACAGTAGTACCAGCTACACCAGTGCTGTTTTTACACTTGCTTCCAGACATCCTGGTCTTGAAATAAAGATACTGTACAGTACTGTATTCTATACAGTACTGTACAGTAAAGTACACAAAAGCACAACCACTTGTAGGGGATGCACACACAATGTACACCAAACACATGAACTAAGTTACATGATTGATTGGACATGTGAATGCACATTTGCATCTTTGAAAGTTCGCAACTTGAAGGTTCATATGTAGGGGACTTACTGTATCCTACATCCAAAGACAAAGAAGAAGCCAGAATGAGATGGTAGGAGGAGCGCAATCTCAATGAAATCAAATCACACACACACTGGGTAGGTGACCCACAAACTGGAAAATAATTATACCACAGAAGTTCTCCCACAGGAGTGAAAGTTCTGAGCCCGACACTGGCTCCCCAGCCTGGGGGTCTGGCAACGCAAAGAGGATCCCCAGAGAAACTGGCTTTGAAGGCCAGTGGGGTTTGACTGCAGGAATTCTACAGGACTGGGGAAAACAGAAAATCTGCTCTTGGAGGTGCACACAAGATCTCATGCGCACCAGGACCCAGGGAAAAAAGCAGTGACCTCATAAGAACCTGGGCCAGACCTACCTGCTAGTAACTGGAGGGGTCTCCTGCAGAGGTAGGGGTGACTGTGGTTCACAGTGGGGACAAACACTGGAGGTGGTGGTTCTGAAGAGTACTGATTGGCATGAGCCCTCCTGGACACTGCCTTTATCTCACCAAGACCTGGCCCCACCCAACAGCCTGTAGGCTCCAGTGCTGGGACACCTCAGGCCAAACAACCAACAGGGCAGAAACACAGCCCCAGCCATCAACAGATAGGCTGCATAAAGTCTTCCTGAGTAACTGCCCACTAAACACACCCCCTGACACAGCACTGCCTACCAGAGGGATAAGACACACCTCCACCTACCAGTGGGCAGGAACCAGTCCCTCCCATCAGGAAACCTGCACAAGCCTCTTAGGTCTCATCCACCAGGGGGCAGACAGCAGAAGAAGAACTACAACCCTGCAGCCTGCAGAATGGAAACCACAATCAATCACAAAAAGTTAGACAAAATGAGACAGCAGAGGAATATGTCCCAGATGAAGGAACAAGATAAAATCCCAGAAGAACTAAATGAAGTGGAGATAGGCAATTACTCTGAAAAAGAATTCAGAGTAATGATAGTAAAGATGATCTAAGATCTTGGAAAGAGTGGAGGCATATATTGTGAAGATACAAGAAATGTTTAACAAAGACCTGGAAGAACTAAAGAACAATCAGAGATGAACAATACAATAACTGAAATAAAAAATACACTAGAAGGGATCAATAGCAGAATAAGTGAGGCAGAAGAACGGATGAGTGAGCTGGAAGACAGAATGGTGGAAATCACTGTCATGGAACACAATAAAGAAAAAAGAATGAAAAGAAATGAAGACAGTCTAAGAGACCTCTGGGACAACATTAAATGCACCAACATTTGCATTATAGGGGTCCTAGAAGGATAAAAGAGAGAGAAAGGACCTGAGAAAATATTTGAGGAGATAAATAGCTGAAAACTGCCCTAACATGGGAAAGGAAACAGTCACCCAAGTCCAGGAAGCACAGAGAGTCCCAGGCAGGATAAACCCAAGGAGGAACACACCGAGACACATAGTAATCAAACTGACAAAAATTAAACACAAAGAAAAAATATTAAAAGCAAGAGGAGAAAAGAAACAACATACAAGGAAACTCTCAGCTAATTTCTCAGCAGAAACTCTGCAGGCCAGAAGGGAGTGGCACATATATTTAAAGTGATGAAAGGGAAGAACCTACAACTAAGAACACTCTACCCAGCAAGGCTGTCATTCATATTCAGAGAAATCAGAAGCTTTACAGACAAGCAAAAGTTAAGAGAATTCAGCACCACCAAACCAGCTTTGCAAAAAATGCAAAAGGAACAAGGAACTTCTCTAGGCTGAAAAGAAAAGGCCACAACTAGAAACAAGAAAATTATGAATGGAAAAGCTCACTGGTAAAGGCAAACATACAGTAAAGGTAGGAAATCACCTACACCCAAAGAGGATATCAAAACGAGCAATGGTGAGAGAGGAGAGTACAAATGCAGGATATTGGAAATGCATTTGAAATTAAAAGACCAGCAACTTAAAACAACCTTGTTTATATATAGACTGCTATATGAAAACCTCATGGTAACCACAAACTGAAAATCTGCAATAGATACACACACAAAAAAGAAAGAGGAATCCAAGAGAACAGAAGAGGAAGGGAAGACAAAAGACTCTCAAAAACAAAGCCAAAACAGTTTTTAAAACAGCAATAAGAACATACATATTGATAATTACCTTAAGTGTAAATGGATTAAATTCTCCAACTGAAAGATGTAAACTGGCCGAATGGATAGAAAAACAAGACCCATATATACACTGTCCACAAGACACCCACTTCATATCTAGGGACACATACAGACTGAAAATGAGGGGTTGGAAAAGGTATTCCATGCAAATGGAAATCAAAAGAAAGGTGGTAGTAATACTCATTTCAGACAAGATACACTTTAAAATAAAGACTGTATAAAGACTGTTACAAGAGACAAAGACAAAGGAGGACACTACATAATGATCAAGGGATCAATCGAAGATATAACAGTTGTAAATATATATGCACCCAACATAGGAGCACCTCAGTATATAAGGCAAATACTTACAGCCATAAAAGGAGAAATTGACAGTAACACAATACTAGTGGGGGACTTTAACACCCCATTTTCATCAATGGAGAGAGAATCCAGACAGGAAATCAGTAAGAAAACATAGGTCTTAAATGACACATTAGACCAGATGGACTTAATTGATAGTTACAAAGCATTTCATCTGAAAGCAACGGAATACACATTCTTCTCAAGTGCACATGGAACATTCTCCAGGATAGATCACATGCTGGGCCACAAAGTGAGCCTTAGTAAATTTAAGAAAACTGAAATCATGTAAAACATCTTTTCCAACCACAACACTATGAGATTAGAAATCAACTAAAAGAATGTGGAGGCTAAACAATATGCTACTAGGGACTTTCCTGGTAGTCCAGTGGCTAAGGCTCTGCACTCCCAATGCAGGGGCCCTGGGTTCAATCCCTGGTCAGGGAACTAGATCCCACATGGTGCAACTAAAGATCCTGCATGCCACAACTAAAAGATCCCGCAAGTAGCAACAAAGATCCCATGTGCCACAACTAAGACGCGGCACACCCAAATAAATATTTAACAATATGCTACTGAAAAACCTATGGATCACTGAAGAAATCAAAGAGGAAATCAAAAAATACCTAGAGACGAATGAAAATGGAAACACGACAGTCCAACACCTACGGGATGCAGCAAAAGCATCTCTACGAGGGAAGTTTATAGCAATACAGTCTTACCTCAGGAAACAAGAAAAATCTCAAGTAAACAACCTGACCTTACACCTAACGCAACTAGAGAAAGATGAACAAACAAAACCCAAAGTTAGTAGAAGGAAAGAAATCAAAAAGATCAGAGCAGAAATTAATGAAATAGAGATGAAGAAACAATAGAAAAGATCAATGAAACTAAAAGCTGGTTCTTTGAAAAGATAAACAAAATTGATAAACCTTTAGCCAGATTCATCAAGAAAAAAAAGGGAGAGGGCTCAAATCAATAAAATTAGAAATGAAAATGGAGAAGTTATAACTGACACCACAGAAATACAAAGTATCATAAGAGACTGCTACAAGCAACTGTATGCCAATAAAATGGACAACCTAGAAGAAACAGACAAATTCTTAGAAAGGTACAATCTCTAAAGACAGAACCAGGAAGAAACAGAAAATATGAACAGACCAATCACAAGTACTGAAATTGAAACTGATTAAAAAACCCCCAACAAACAAAAGTTCAGGACCAAATGGCTTCACAGGCAAATTCTATCAAACATTTAGAGAAGAGTTAACACCTATTCTGAAACTGTTAGAAAAAAACTGCAGAGGAAGGAACACTCCCAAACTCATTCTATGAGGCCACCATCACCCTGGTACCAAAACCAGACAAAGATACCTCCAAAAAAGAAAATTACAGGCCAATATCACTGATGAACTTAGATGTAAACATCCTTAACAAAATACTAGCAAACCAAATCCAACAATACATTAAAAGGATCATACACCATGATCAAGTGGGATTTATCCCAGGGATGCAAGGATTTTTCAATATCTGCAAATCAATCAGTGTGATACACTACATCAACAAATTGAAGAATAAAAATCATATAATCATCTCAATAGATTTGCATAAAAATCTTTGGACAAAATTCAAAACCCATTTACGATTTTAAAAAAAAGAACTCTCCAGGAATTGGGCATAGAGGGAACATACCTCAACATAATAAAGCCCATATATGATGAACCTACAGCTAACATCATATTCAATGGTGAAAAGCTGAAAGCATTTCCTCTAAGATTAGGAACCAAACAAGAATGTCCACTCTCACCACTTCTATTCAATATAGTTGTGGAAGTCCTAGCCATAACGATCAGAGAAAAAAAAGAAAGAAAAGGAATCCAAATTGGAAAAGAAGTAAAACTGTCACTGTTTGCAGATGACATGATGCTATACATAGAAAA
Source organism: Phocoena phocoena (assembly GCF_963924675.1). Lineage (NCBI taxonomy): Eukaryota > Metazoa > Chordata > Mammalia > Artiodactyla > Phocoenidae > Phocoena > Phocoena phocoena. The sequence goes on along the minus strand of NC_089220.1, from coordinate 91,059,516 downwards.
TCCTAAAGATGCTTCCAGAAAACTACTAGAGCACATCAGTGAATTTGTTAATGTTGCAGGATACAAAATTAATACAAAGAAATCTGTTGCATTTCTATACATCAACAACAAAAGATCAGAAAGAGAAATAAAAGAAACAATCCCATTTATCATCGCATCAAAAAGAATAATACACCCAGGAATAAACCTACCTAAAGAGGCAAAAGAACCGTACTCCAAAAACTAAAAGACACTGATGAAAGAAATCGAAGATGACACACACAGATGGAAAGATATACCATGTTCTTGGATTGGAAGAATCAATATTGTCAAAATGACTGTACTACCCAAGGCAATCTACAGATTCATTGCAATCCCTATCAAATTACCAATGGCATTTTTCACAACTACAACAAAATATTTTAACATTTGTATGGAGACACAAAAGATCCCAAATAGACAAAACAATCTTGAGAAAGAAAAACAGAGCTGGAGGAATCAAGTATAGTCTCACTTCAGACTATACTACAATGCTACAGTCATCAAAACAGTATGGTACTGGCACAAAAACAGAACTATAGATCAATGGAACAGGATAGAAAGCCCAGAAATAAACCCATGCACTGATGGTCAATTAATCTATGATAAAAGAGGCAAGGCTATACAATGGAGAAAAGACAGTCTCTTCAATAAATGGTACCTGGAAAACTGGACAGCTACATGTAAAAGAATGAAATTAGAACAGTCTTGAACACCATACACAAAAATAAATTCAAAATGGATTAAACACCTAAATGTAAGACTTGATACCTTAAAACTCTTAAGGGAAACCATAGGCAGAACACTTTGACATAAATTGAAGCAACATCTTTTTCAATCCATCTCCTAGAGTAATGGAAGTAAAAATAAAAATAAACAAATGGGACCTAATTAAACTCAAAAGCTCTTGCACAGCAAAGGAAAAACCATAAACAAAACGAAAAGACAACCCACAGAATGGGAGAAAATATTTGCAAATGACGCGACCAACAGGGGATTAATCTCCAAAATCTACAAACACCTCATGCAGCTCTATATCAAACAAACAAACAAACTACCCAATCAAAATATGGACAAAAGATCTAAATAGACATTTCTCCAAAGAGAAATGGAGAAATGTGCCCCTTGGCCACACACATGGCCAAGAGGCACATGAAAAGATGCTCAACATCACTAATTATTAGAGAAATGCAAATCAAAACTACAGTGAGATATCATCTCACACCAGTCAGAATGGCCATCATCAAAAAGTCTACAAATAGTAAATGCTGGAGAGGGTGTGGAGAAAAGTAACCCTCCTACACTGCTGGTGGGAATGTAAATTGGTACAGCCATTATGGAAAACAGTATGGAGGTTCCTTAAAAAACTAAAAATAGAGCTACCATATGATCCAGCGATCCCACTCCTGGGCATATATCTGGAGAAAACCATGGTTCAAAAGGATACATGCACCCCAACATTCATTGCCATGCTGTTTACAATAGCCAAGACATGGAAACAACTAAATGTCCATCAATAGAGGAATGAATAAAGAAGATGTGGTACATATATACAATGGAATATTACTTAGCCATTATCAAGAATGAAATAATGCCACTTGCTGCAACATGGATAGACCTGGAGATTATCATACTAAGTGAAGTAAGTCAGACAGAAAAAGACAAATATTTCAATATGATCAACTGCTTATCAACATAAGCAATATGATATTGCTTATATGTGGAATCTAAAAAAAACATACAAATGAACTTATTTACAAAACAGAAACAGACAAACTTAGAAAACAAACTTATGGTTACCAAAGGGGAAAGGTGGGTGGGATAGATATTGGGAGTTTGGGATTGATATATATACACTACTGTATTTAAAATAGACAACCAACAAGGACTTACTCTATAGCACAGGGAACTCTGCTCAATATTCCACAATAACTTAATGGGAAAAGAATTTGAAAAAGGATATATGTAAAACTGAATCACTCTGCTGTACACCTGAAAGTAACACAACGTTGTTAATCAACTATACCCCGATATGAAATTAAAAACTTTTTTAAATCACTGAATTGTCCCCCTCACATGTTTGCAGGTAAGCTTCAGTAACCGTGTGATGGTGCTCTAGCAAGTCCCCTGGGGTCATAGAGAGGGGAGGCCACCTGCTGGCAGGAGACGTACAGCTGCCAATCATGCAGAAACCAGAAAAGCAGAAACAGCAACTCCCCAGCAATGGAAAGAGCACAGGATTGGCTCCTTTTTAAGAGATGTCAGCACTGGGAGAAATATGGGCAGTTCTTTAGTTCAGGTCCACTCCAGATATTAGTCTAGCCAGGAACTGGCACTGATTTGCAGCTCCAAGTACAGCTCTGTATACAGTGACAAAAGAAGATCACAAGAAAGGGAGGGAGGCAGGCAGAGAGCCAGGCAGGAAGGAAGGTAGGCCGATAGATTTCTAAATTCTCTGCAGTTTCTTTTTTTTTTTAATTAAAATTCAACTAAAAGCTGGAACACACTTTGTATCTCTTAAAGGTTTAAAATAGCTATGGAGTTCAGAAAGAGCCAGAAGCTCTGGCAGTGAGGAAAGAGGCCTGGTCAAAGCGGAGGATTTTATTGAGAAGTGGAAAATAATGTTGGATAAATACTGTAGGCAGTCTTTAAAAAAATGCTATTGGCTTATCAGAATGATTTTTTTTTCTTTCCTTTGTTTCCTTCCTGATTACTCAATTTTGTTTTATCCAAAGGAGAATCTAAACAAAAAAGTTAGTTTTGTTTGGTTTGACCTGGTTGACCAGCTCATTTGAGAAGATTAAAAACAGCAAACAGGAAAGAACCAAGCAGAGAAATTCATTTCCACCCTCAACATTCCTTTTTTTTTTTAAATTAATTAATTTATTTATTTTTGGCTGTGTTGGGTCTTCATTGCTGCAGGCGGGCTTTCTCTAGTTGCGGCGAGCGGGGGCTACTCTTTGTTGCGGTGTGCAGGCTTCTCATTGTGGTGGCTTCTCTTGTTGTGGAGCACAGGCTCTAGGCACGCGGGCTTCAGTAGTTGTGGCTTGTGGGCTCAGTAGTTGTGGCTCACGGGCTTCAGTAGTTGTGGTACACAGGCTTAGTTGCTCCGTTGCCTGTGGGATCTTCCTGGACCAGGGCTCAAACCCTGGTGTCCCAATGTCCCCTGCACTGGCAGGCAGATTCTTAACCACTGTGCCACCATGGAAGCCCAATATTTCTTTTTATATTTTAACTTGAATAGATCTTTTCAGTGCTTTGGAAAGTTTTGAGAATCCTTAATCTTTTATTTCATTTTGTAATTCATTTAAATTTTATAATTTATTAGACATTTCTTTGCTGAGAAATTTCTGCATAACTAAAGGGAATGGGTTTTTCTTGGATCCCCAAAGAAATGCATTTTTGGTCTGAATTGAAACCATGCTTTATCTTTCAAACCCTTATCTCCTGGGTTTCCTAGCCATTTGCTGTGGCTGTCTTCTGACCAGGTCATTTGCGATGTAGAAAAGAAAACTCAGAGCTGCTCCCTAGGGCAGCTTCTAGGTACCTGGTCTTCAGCTCAATTCCAATGCCCATCTTGCATTTTCTTATAGATCTTGATGAGTGTGCAACTAAGCAGCACAACTGCCAGTTCCTGTGTGTTAACACCATTGGCAGCTTCACATGTAAATGTCCTCCTGGATTTACCCAACACCATACTGCCTGCATTGGTAAGTGGGAGGGGAAAAATCCTATATGGAGTGCAGCTATTCCTCTAAGGGATTGTTTTCGAGCACTTCTGCTGTTGGAATAAGAAGATAAAACTCAAAAAAATATGTGAGTACATGTATGTGCGTCTCTGCATGTGTGCATGCGTGTATGTGAAAAGTTATTGGCCTTTTCTGAGCAAATCACCCTTCTTTCTTTCTTTTAAACAACACAAAGACAGCCTCGGGGAAGTTTCACCCTCTCCTTTCCCCCACTGCTTCTTACAGATAACAATGAATGCACCTCTGACATCAACCTGTGTGGGTCTAAGGGCATTTGCCAGAATACTCCTGGAAGCTTCACCTGTGAATGCCAGCGGGGATTCTCACTTGATCAGAGCGGTGCCAGCTGTGAAGGTGAGTGGAGCCCTTAGCTTGATCCAGCTGGTCGGTCCTTGTGGAGGTGGCCTCTAAACACCTGCAGCATCATCCTCTATGAGACATCAGAACTGAGCACAGGGGAGATGGCCAGCTGAAGATGGGAAATGTTTTCTCTAGTTTGCACGGGTCCCGTATCTTAGAGATCCATCTTTTGTCTCATGCTTGACTGTGTCCATAACACATGCTTCTCCTGAATATAACAAGACTTTTTCTGCTCAGTTGTTAATTTAGTCTAATAGGGAATGACCCAGTCAAGAAAAATAGCTAGATTCCTGAATTTAACTAATTTTCTAGTCACTAGATCCAGAGTCTTAGAAGGATTCCCTCAACGTGGATTAAATATATGAGGAATAGCTCTTCTGCTAATATAGAATTAAATGTTTTACTTATATTTTTTAGGATTTTGTTTCTGTACTGACATTTTGGTTTCTAATTCTGGCACAAATAAGGAAATATAAATAATTTACACGGCTGTCTCATAGAGTGCTCATGTACCTTGCATTAGTTTCTTCGTCATTTTTATTTGTGGACTTTACCAGGGATAGATGAATGTTTTTTTCCTTGGACTTATCAAAAGCTCCAGAGTAGATATTCTTGAAGTTTTTGGTGGTAGAATAATTTTTTAAGGATCAGATTTTTTCTTACTAAGATTGCCTTTCACTTTCATATGCTTATAAATGTTGCTTCAGAGAACACCTCTGAGACAAGCATTGATGTGACTTAAAGGCGACTCTGCCTTCCTTTTCAGATGTGGACGAGTGCGAAGGAAACCATCGCTGCCAGCATGGCTGCCAGAACATCATCGGGGGCTACAGATGCAGCTGCCCCCAGGGCTATCTCCAGCACTACCAATGGAACCAGTGTGTCGGCAAGTAGTTTTCCCTTGTTCACAAGATGAATTGCTATCAGCTCCTATGAGTCAGAAAACTGCTTTCTTTCTGAAAACTTTCAACTTGTCATTGAAGCAAATACTCATTTCAAATTGTCCGTACCTGTTGAATCCAGAAGGAAGTCACAGCCTTTGCAAAGTAGCAAACTAAGAAAAAAAGAATAATGATGAAGGGTATTTTGAGGGCGTTTGAAATGAAATGTCCCCAGAATTCCTTGACTCCCAATATCCCCTTGCTCTCCTGCTCCACTGCTAGTCATCAGCCCACACGGAGTTCTCTTCACCTTAGAGGCCAACAAAATCCTGCTTCTGACTGTAGCTTATCAGCCAGCGAGAGGCTGTTATGAGCAACTTTTGGCCAGAAGACGCAGAAGTGGTTCCATTGAGTGCTGTACATCTTTGGGGCAGAGTGCAAGCAGCGAACACAGAAAGTTTTTTTCAGGATTGCTAATTTGTTTTGAATAATAAGGGAGTCCCCTAGAATCTCCCATTAAATTGAAGCTGTCATTTTTGATTCCACAGTATCATAGGAAAATAACTCTTAATGCACATCAGAGAATCCCAACATTACAAATTTAGAGGGACCCCAAGCCATCTAGCCCAAGCCCTTTGTTTTACTGATGAAGGCTTAGAAGCCCAGGAAGGAAAGGTAGTCTGTCCTTACCGGTTCTTTGGTGGCAGGACCAGAGCTAGAACCCAAGGCTCTTAACTTCATGTTTTAGGGCTGCCTTTCTAGTGTCACCTTCCCTTGTTTGCTTGTTTTTTTCATTCAGCAAGTAGCACTGCAAGCTTTGTGCTCTGGTGACCTGTTCTGGCTGCCACTCTCTTGGCTACAGAGCCCTACTTAGCAAAAACAAAGAGCAACTGCCTTCTGGGTGGCTGCTCCACATTGCAACGCTTGACTTTACTCCAAATGAAGACACATTTGGCACGTGTTCATTTATCGAACGTGTGTCTCTCTCATCTGGTTTGATTCTTTACAAGATGCAGTTTTGCAGAGGTGAGTAGTGTTGGCTAAAATGACCACAGTGCTAGAGTTTAGGGTGCACAGCTTGCTGATCAGCTGTCTGGTTTTACTAAAAAGCCCTTTGTCATCAGCTCAGGAAGGTCTTGGATTTTAATCACCAGTTTCTGACACTGTTCACAGAACTTCCAGCATGAGCTTTGTTGATTCAATACCCAACATATGAGCCTATCTGCCCTTATTACGTAGGTCCCTTGAATGAAACTGGAGCTGTGGAGAAGAGTATAAAAGAGGTGAGGTCTGTCACTGCTGGGCCTTAACCCTCCTCTTCCTACACTCAGTCCAGAAATAGTAGAGATAGCCGGGTGATGCCCTCGTTGCCTGGAGATTCTATTCTGGCCCCATGAAGATCATCTCCTGCCTGGGACTTGTAGAAGAATGAGTCTATTAGGAAGTGGGAAGAGATGGGAGGATGAAGATGGCAGAATAGGAGGATGTGGAGCTCACCTCCCCCCCACAAACACATCAAAAATACGTCTACATGTGGAGCAACTCTCACGGAAAACCAACTGGAAACTGGCAGAAGACTTCTTATTCGACCAAAGTGGCAGGAAAGATCTCCATGAAGCTGGGTAGGGTGGAAAAAATAAAATAAAAAAGAAGGCATTGGGATGCGACTGGAACCCCTGGGACGATCTGTGAAGGAGGGAAGGTCCACGTGGACAGCCCTCACCCTGAGGAGCTTCCTTGCCTGCTGGGAGGTCTGCTGGGACAGATGGAGGGAACTGGACTCTGCTTGTGAGGAGTGCACACATGCTGGCTTGCTAGCAGTCAGGGTGGAGAGAGACCAGCACTGACAGCTGCCAGCTTGCCACACTTCTCAGTCTGAAACTCAGTGTGGGGCTGGGCTGCCAGTATAAGCAGTGACTAAGTGCTGAATCTCAGGCAGGGGAGGGTCTGGCCACGGTGGATTTTGTCAGCACACACACCAGGTGGTGCCACAGAAACGCGTGACTTGGGTGGACAGGCCCTGGAAAGGAGTATGCAGAGGTTGTTTCCTGGCAAGAGCACTCATCTCCACCCATTCCACCCCACAGCTTGGAGCCGGATCTGGGGTGGGCAGATCCTCAGAGTGGCCTGTCACAGAGGCAGTCCAGGTTCCACACAGTAGCACAACCACCTCGATTCCTGCAGCCACAGCACCCTGGCCTCCAGCAGCAGCCCACTCCACACCACAGCCTAGCACTAGATCTGGGATGAACACAACAGAAAGGGACACAACCTTGGGCTGCTTCTCAGCAGAACCACGGACACCTGCATGGGTGGCACTTAGGTTTGCTGTGACCACACGGGCCTTACTTGCTTCAGCAGTCACCTCCTTTGGGACAGAGCACACACTCAAGGGCAATGGAGCCTGACCAAACCTGACCCTCAGGGCTTCTACTCCAATAGCTGTGGAGCAGACACCACCCTGACAGGGCTGTTGACAGCCACAGAGCAAAAAGGAGGCCCCACCCAACATCCAGTGCAGGCTATGGATGCACACCACCAATCACATCCTCATCTAAGGAAGAATGGCCACAGCACACTCTGAGGAGAGACGTGGCTGGCATCCACACCATAAATAGCCTTCTCACCAAAGGGATGCTCCCACAGAAAACACCCCTTCAAGACCAGAGTAGATAACTTTCTCTGTCTCTATGAATTTAGGAGAGACAGTTAAGTAAAATGAAAAAGCATAGGAACTATTCCCAGTTAAAAGAATAAGAGAAACCCCCTGAAAAAACAGATAATGAAATAGCTACTAAACCCAAGTTCAAAAAGGAGGTAAGAAAAATGCTAAAGAATTAATAAAGATTATCAATAGAAATGGAGATTAAACAATGAACTAGAAACTAGAAAGAGGAACCAGTCAAAATTAGACAACTCAACGGCTGAGAGAAAAACCAATCTAGAAGCAATGAATAGCACAGTAAATAACATAGAAGAACAAATAAGTGATCTGGAAGACAGAATAATGGAAATAACCCAATCACAACAGCAGACAGAAAGAAAAGTGAAAAAAATGAAAGCAACATATGGGGCCTATGAGATAATACAAAGTGTGCCAATCTACACATAACAGGGGTTCCAGAAGGAGAAGAGAGAGGGAAGGGGATCTAAAGTGTATTTGAAGAAATTATGACTGAAAACTTCCCAAACCTAAAGAAGAAAACAGATATCCAGGTACAGGAAGCACAAAGGGTCCCAAACAAGATGAAACTAAACAGACCCACACTAAGACATATCATAATTAAAATGGCAAAAGTTAAAGAGAGGATTCTAAAGGTAGCAAGAGAAAGATTCAGCTTATTTCTCTGCAGAAACTTTGCAGGCCAGAGGGAGTGTCATGATATAATCAAAGTCTTGAAAGGGAAAAACCTGCAACCTAAGATACTCTACACTTGGCAACATTATCATTTAGAATACAAGGAGAGAGAAAAAATTTCTCAGATAAACAAAAACTAAAAGAATTCAGCAATACTAAACCTACCTTAAAAGAAATATTGAGGGAATTCCCTGGTAGTCCAGTTATTGGACTCCACGCTTCCACTGCAGAGGGCATGAGTGTTATCCCTGGTCAGGGAACTAAGCTCCCACATGCCATGTGGTGCAGCCAGGAAAAAAGAAAAAAGAAAAAAAAAGAAATATTGAAAAGTCTTCTCTAAATAGAAAAGCAAGAATCTATAGGAAAGGGATAATCCCAATAGGAAAGGCAAATATATAAAAGGATTGAAGATCACTTAAGCCAGTACATAGATTAAAAAACAATCAAAAAGTTGTTGTAAAGGTGGTTATATCTACAATTAATAGCAAAAGCAAACATGAAGATGTAAAATAGAACATCAAAATCACAAAATTTGGAGGAGGGGACTAAAAATTGTAGATCGTTTAGAATGTGTTTGAGCTTATATGACTATCAGTTTAAAGCAAGTAGATATAGTTATGGGTCAACATACTTGAAAACCAGGGTAACCACAAATCAAAAACATAAAATAGATTCACAAAAACCAAAAAGAAGGAAACTCAAACATAATTAAAAAACCATCAAACCACAAAAGGAAAAACAAAAAAGAAGACATGAACAAAGAAGAACTACAAAATCAACTGGAGAACAAGGTTTAAAATAACAATAAGTACATACCTCTCAATAATTACTTTAAATGTCAATGGGCTAAATGCTCTGATCGAAAGACACAGTGGCAGATTGGATAAAAAACAAGAACCTAGGGCTTCCCTGGTGGCACAGTGGTTGAGAGTCCACCTGCCAATGCAGGGGACACAGGTCCGTGCCCCGGTCCGGGAAGATCCCACATGCCGCGAAGCGGCTGGGCCCGTGAGCCATGGCCATGGAGCCTGTGCATCCAGAGCCTGTGCTCCGCAATGGGAGAGGCCACAACAGTGAGAGACCCACATACCACAAAAAAAAAACAAAACAAGAACCTATAATATGCAGCCTACAAGACACTCACTTCAGGGAGAAAGACACACAGATTGAAAGTGAGGGGATGGAAAAAGATATTTCATGTAAATGGAAATGACAAGAAAACAGGGGTAGGAATACTCATATCAGGCAAAATAGACTTTAAAACAAAGTCCATAAAGAAAAAGGACATTATATAATGATAAAGGGATCACTACAAGAAGAGGCTATTACACTCAATAATACATGCACCCAATATAGGAGCACCTAAGTATATAAAACAAATACTAACAGACATAAAGGGAGAAATTGACAGGAATACAATGATAGTAGGAGACTTACACCCTACTGACACCAATGGACAGATCTTCCTCAGTGAGGCAGCAGAGGTCCTAAATGACACAACAGACCAGTTGGACTTAATTGATATCTACAGGACACTACATCCAAAATAAAAACACCAGAATACACCTTCTTTTCAAACGCACATGGAACATTCTCTAGGATAGACCACTTCCCAGGTTACAAAACAAGCATCAAGAACTTTAAGAGAATATAAATTATTTCAATCATCTTTTCTGACCACAATAGTATGAAATGAGAAATCAACCACAGAAAGAAAAATGGGGAAAAAAATGAATACATGGAGACTAAACAACATGCTACTAAAAAACCCAATGGGTTAACAATGAAATCAAAGAAGAAATCAGAAAATACCTCGAGACAAATAACAATGGAAACACAAACTTACACAATCTATGGGATGCAGCAAAAACAGTTTCAAGAGGGAAGTTCACAGCAATACAGGCCTTCCTCAAAAACAAGAAAAATCTCAAACAACCTAACCTACCACCTAAAAGAATTAGAAAAACAACAAGCAAAACCTAAAGTCAGCAGAAGGAAATAAGAAAGATTAGAGAGGGAATAGAGATTTTTTTAAAAACCCAGAAAAGATCAATAAAACCAAGAACCAGTTTTTTGAAAAGATAACCCAAATTGACAAACCCCTAGCCAGGCTCAACAAGAAGAAAAGAGAGGACCCAAAGAAACAAAATAAGAAATGAAAGAGGAGAAATAACAACTGATACCACAGAAATACAAAAAATCATAAGAGAATACTATGAACAGTTATATGCCAACAAATTGGACAACGTAGAAGAAATGGACAAGTTTTTAGAAACATACAGCCTGCCAAAACTGAATCAAGAAGAAACAGATAATTTGAACAGACCAGATAATTTGAACAGACCAATCACTAGAAGTAAAATAGAATCTGTAATGAAAAAAACTCCCTGCAAACAGAAGTCCAGAGCCGGACTGCTTCACTGGGGAATTCTACCAAACATACAAAGAAGAACTTATACTAGCCTTCTCAAACTATTCCAAAAGATTTAAATTTTGGGATTTTGACTCCCAAAGTCATTATACGAAGCCACCATCACCCTGATGCCAAAACCAGACAAAGACACTACACAAAAAGAAAATTACAGGCCAATATCTTTGATGAATATAGATGCAAAAATCCTCAATAAAATGTTAGCAAACTGAATCCAACAATACATAAAAAGGATCATACGCCATGATCAAGTTGGATTCATTCCTAGGTCACAAAGGTGGCTCACATGCAAAATCAATGTGTTACACCACATCAACAAAGGGAAAGACAAAAACCACATGATCATCTCAACAGATGCAGAAGAAGCATTTGATAAAATTCAACATCCATTCATGATAAAAACTCTCATCAAAGTGGGTATAGAGGGAACATATCCCAACATTATAAAAGCCATTACAACAAACCAACAGCCAATATAATGTTAAATGGTGAAAAGCTGAAAGCCTTCCCACTAAAATCTGGAAAAAGACAAGGATGCCCACTCTCTCACCATTTCTATTCAACATAGTATTGGAAGTCCTAGCCACAGCAATCATAGAAGAAATAAAAGGTATCCAAATTGGAAGCAAAGAGGTAAAACTGTCACTATTTCCAGATGACATGATACTCTATACGGAGAACCCTGAAGACTCCAGACAAAAACTGTTGGAACTAATAAATGAATTCAGCAAGGTAGCAGGATACAAGATTAATATATAGAAATCTGTTCCATTTCCTTACACCAACAATATAAGTAAAAAAAAAAAAAAATCCTGTTTAAAATCACATCAATAAAATGAAATACCTAGGAATAAACTTTACCAAGGAAGTGAAAAACCTATATGCTGAAAACTATAAAACATTAATAAAGGATTAATAAAGGATGATTCAAAGAAATGGAAAGATATCTCATGCTCTTGGATTAGAAAAATTAATGTTGTTAAAATGGACATACTACCCAAAGCAATGTATAGATTTAATGTGATCCCTATCAAATTTCCTGTGACATTTTTCACAGAACTAGAAAAAAAATCCCAAAATTTATATGGAACCACCGAAGACCCAGAATTTTCAAAGCAATTCCAAGGAAAAAGAACAAAGCTGCAGGCATAAACCTTCCAGAATTCAGACTATAATACAAAGCTGAAATAATCAAAACAGCATGGTACTGGCACAAAAACATACATATAGATCAGTGGAACAGATAGAGAGCCCAGAAATAAACCCACGCACCTACAGTCAATTAATCTGCAACAAAGGAAGCAAGAATATACAATGGAGAAAAGACAATCTCTTCAGCAAATGGTTCTGGGAAAACTGGACAGCCACATGTAAATCACTGCAGTTAGAACACTCCGTCACACCATATACAAAAATAAACTCAAGATGGTTTAAAGACCTAAAATATAAGACATGACACCATGAAATTCCTAGAAGAGAAAATAGGCAAAACATTCTTGGACATAAATCGTAGCAATATTTTCTTAGATCAGTCTCCCAAAGCAAAAGAAATAAAAGCAAAAATAAACAAATGGTATCTAATCAAACTTAAAAGCTTTTGTACAGCAAAGGAAACCATCAACAAAATGAAAAGACAACTTATGGAATGGGAGAAAATATTTGCAAATGATGAAACCGACAAGGGGTTAATATCCAAAATACACAAACAGCTCATACAACTCAGTATCAAAAAAACAAACAACCCAATCAAAAAGTGGACAGAAGACCTAAATAGTCATTTCTCCAAAGAAGACAAACAGATGACCAATCAGCACATGAAAAGAGGCTCAACATTGTTAATTATTAAAGAAATGCAAATCAATACCACTATGAGGTATCATCACCTTACACTGGTCAGAATGACTATCATCAAAAAGTCTACTATCTCCAAAAAAGTCTACTATCATCAAAAAGTCTACATCTGGAGAATGTGTGGAGAAAAGGGAACCCTCCTGCACTGTTGGTAGGAATGTAAATTGGTGTAGCCACTATGGAGAACAGTGTGGAGGTTATTTAATAAACTAAAAATAGAGCTACCATATGATCCAGCAATCCCACTCCTGGGTATATATCCCCAAAAGATGAAAACTCTAATTCGGAAAGATACATGCATCCCAGTGTTCATAACAGCACTATTTACAATAGCCAAAATGTGGAAACAACCCAAATGCCCATCAACAGATGATTGGTTTAGGAAGACACACACACACACATACATACACACACACACACACACACACACACACACACACACAATGGAATATTACTCAGCCATAAAAAATGAAATATTGCCATTTGCAGCAACATGGATGGACCTATGTAATATATATAAGTGAATCACTTTGCTGTACACGTGAAACTAACACTATTGGAAATCAACTAAATTTCAGTTTTAAAAAAGTGGGAAGAGGTTTGGGGGGTTTGATGCCCAGAAGATACCAGTTCAAACTGGTCTCGTAATTCTTGGGAATTATACTTACCCAGAATGAGCACTGTATTGCCTTGGGCCAGAATGGCTTCCCCAGAGCCATGCAGAGCAGATTTCTTGGACCAGCCCTCCCTGGATCCTTGCTCCTAGGCAGCCAGAAGTTCACTCTTGGAAGATGGATGGGTTTATAGGGTAAAGGGCCACGGATATCATTGCTTTCTAGAAAATATCAAACTTGCAGCTTGAAGTTGGAGCTGACCCATCATGACCTATAGGAAATTAGTAAAGGAAAGGCTGTTCTACATTTGGAGTTCTCCCAGTGGCTCTCCCTTAACACCACAGCTAAGACACACTATGCGAGCCTGATGCTGGAAACTTTCAGTTTTTAGAGGACAGAGTAAGTAGGTTTCCATCTGCTTTTAAGGAGTGTCTTTCAGAGACTCTAATGCTATTTCATTCAAATTAGAATTGTCTCTTTTTATGAAAAGAGCAAAACCCTCACCAATTTAAGTAACAACTGAAAGAATAAAACAAAGATTTGGGCGTGTAGAAAAATTCCTTGTGGAGCCATTTGCTCCAGGGTGCACACACAGGATGAAAAAGGTCAGGAAAAGTGCAAAACATGTTAAACAAATCATGGTATTTGTATATTGATAGAAAGGGTGAGTGCACAAACAGATTGTTTTCAAGCTGTAAACACTGAACATTTGCCAATTTCTTATCTTAATCCGTGCTCCACTCTACCCCATCTCTCCAACCCAGATAAGCAAGTTTAATTTAAACTTATTAGATTCTCAGGGAGGAAAAAAGTAAAATAAAGTAGAAAAGAATGTGAAAAGGGGACAGGGAGAGTTCTTGACAGGAACAGATACTCCAAGTTAAAAAGAGAGATACTCAAGTTTAGAAAGAACCTTAGCAATGATCTAGTCTGATCTGTTTCCTAACATATCAATCCCTCTCCAACCTAGAAAGGTACTCACCTTCTCCCAAGATAGTCCAATCTATGCATAGAAAACTTTAATTTTTAGAAATATCTTTTTCATAAAGGATGAAGCTCTTCTCCTGCTAACTCCTAACCATTGGTCCTATTTCTGCTCCTTGGAACAAAACAGAATAAATCTAAGCTCTGTATTAACAGGTCTTCCCCACATATACCCATGCCTTACCTTAGAGGTTTTATCAGCCAGAGTCCCAGCAGGTAACAGATGGCTGAGCCCAACCAAAAGCTCAGGATACAGGAGAGGAGCTTGTGGATGCTCCATTCTGATCAGCCTTGTAGAGCCGAGGGCAGGTTAGAAGCCTGGAGGTGGATAAGCAAGGCAAGGGGAAGACATTCAGCCCAGAGATATTCCCTTCACCAAAGCAACTACCCTCGGTTCTTCATTCATCCTGGATGCCCATGGTCTCCATCAGTTTCTATCACACAGCTCACCTCTAATTTAAAACAAGGGAAAAAAGAACACAGATGATGGCATATTGAAACATTTTGTTTTAGGAACCTTAGAACCTAAGTGACCTTGGGTGGGTACTTGAGAGTCCTTGGATATAAAGGATCTCAAACAGATGCATAGCTAGGCACTAAGCCATAGCAGGCAACTCTACCAATAGCTTTCTTACTGTATATCTACTCCTTCTTCTCTCTGTAACTACATACAGGCAAGAAGTGGTGGCAGGGGGGCAGGTCGAGAAAGGAAGGGGGAGGAAGAGAAGGAAGAGAGGAAGGAAGGGTGGAAGGCAATCTGAATTGTGTGTGTGTGTGTATGTATATATATGCAAGTATCCTGCCCTCACCGTTTTTACCCACCTGTTCTCCTAATTTAAAAAAAAAAAAGATATTTTCTTAGAAACAATTTTGTTCTTGAAAAATGAATCTACCTCAGCAAATGAAAAAGTAAAAGAGAAAGGACTAGTTTAAATGTGGGTGAGTCTTTTGAGAGACACTGATATAAAGGAAAGCATGTGACTTTTGTAGTCAGACAGACCTGGGTGTGCATCTCTGCCCTGTGGCTGCTGCTGGGAGATCTTGGTGGGGCTTTCTGAGTCTTGCTTTCTTCACCTGGAAAATAGGGATTTTAATACCTACCTCTGTGACTGTTAGGCAGGTTAAGTAAATGGAGTGAAGTACCTAGTATCCCAGCTGTCATACAGTAGGCATCTAATAAGTGTTAGTTGCCTTTCTCCTCCTCTCTTCCATTGGAAGTAGGTATTTGCTAAGTGAGGAGAAGGTCAATCACATGCATTCATATGAACATATGCCTGAAAATGGGCTCTAGCAGTTAAGAAATGTCTTACCAGCAAACTTCCGTGCTGCCCTACAAAGGCAAGTCTACAAAAAGATATTGGAGATTTCAAAAAAGTATACATCAGACATGATGAGAAATTTGAGGGGTTTCTTCCCTTTGAATTGATTTGTTAAAGTTAGATTTCTTTTTCCTACTTATTGCCATCAGACTTGGCCGGTCCCTATCTGTAGCTAGTTCTGCAGCATCTGTGTCTCTTGTAGGTTTTCCCCAATTTTTGCCTGTGAAGTCTGTACTGAATCTGTTCCAGCCATACTTAGCTTTAGACATGGCCCAGACTCTGGGCAGGAGGTGGTTTGGATAAAGGGGCCCATTCAGAGATGGGAGCAGACATACCAGAAGACACTACTCATCCCCAGGGCAAGCACCTGGAGGCTTTTATGGACTTTTGAAAATGAAGTCCTAGTGGGCCAACACTTCCTGCAGGATGTCAGCCCTTGCCAGCCCTACTCATCCTGAAAAAGGAAGACTGAGAAAGCAGGAGATAATCATCCTATTAGTGGGCACTTGTGAAGCAAAGATGCAAAGAACTGATTCCTGCCCTCCCACCCTGAACCCCGAACCTTAGCCATGAACCATCCCCACGTTCTACACAGGATGCTCCCGTAGAGCAGAACATACACGTATTGGCTTCAGATGAGAACTGGAGCCTGCTGGTCCTCAGAATGCCACTCCCTAATGTATTCTGCCTGGTGCACTTGACCTCAGAAACCACGTTCGCTCACCATATGGCAAGAGACCACACCTGTTTCCACATCTTTCTCTCTTGTTCCCTTTCCCACCGCAGCCACCTCTGCCTGTGTTACCTTCCCAAGAGCCTAGGGGAGAGCCAGCTGGCCGGCAGCAAGTGGCCTGATCCAGACACCTCCATAGCAATCTCTGGCTGGTATCACATATGCGGTGTCTTCTGGTTTTTTTCTCCAGATGAAAATGAATGCCTCAGCGCTCACATTTGCGGAGGAGCCTCCTGCCACAACACGCTGGGGAGCTACAAGTGCATGTGTCCTGCTGGCTTCCAGTATGAACAGTTCAGTGGTGGGTGCCAAGACATCAACGAATGTGGCTCTTCTCAGGCCCCCTGCAGTTACGGCTGTTCCAATACCGAGGGCGGCTATCTCTGTGCCTGTCCACCTGGCTACTTCCGAATAGGCCAAGGGTAAGCACTGCTAGCCATGGTCGTGGTTGGAGGCTTTCTCATTCATAACATAATTAAGTATATTTAATTCAAAATGACCTGTCCTAGTAGAGTAGAACCATACTTTTTATGATTCTTGAGTTAATTCCAATTAGCGCTGCAAAGGTTTTAGGTTATTTTATTTGAAAGGGGACATCTAGGTTTCTGGAAATTCATAGAACGTCAAACAAAATAATGAAATGACATTGTAAATACCTCGCTCTATGGCTTACCTGTCTCATTCTCTTGATCTTCACATCTTGTTGGAAAGCGACCCGTGACAGAACTGGACTCAGGCTGCACTTTGCTGATGCAGCCTTCTCCTGGGGCAGGCAGGATTCTGTCTCGACTTAAAACGCCTTCTCATCTAGCTCCTGTTAGGATAAACCAAAAAGATACCTTTTGTGGAGTCCTTTACAGTTTTAAAGTGTATTTTACATTTCAGACTTAAATTTACATTCCAAATTGCCAAAATAGCATTAAATATAAGAGTTAAGAGAACGACTGTATTTTCCAGGTAGAATACTTCACCACATTGTATGTGTGAGAGCTGGGGCAGGAAAGATGCGTTTTTATTCTACTCAGTAATTCAAGAGTTAGTGTTAAGTTTTCAAAGTTTAGGTCTTCTTCCCCACTGAATTCATCTGGACTTGGTTGTCTTGGTTCTGGCTACTCTGTGAAGGAGCTCAAATTTTAACTTTCTAATTAGGAACACAGACATTAAATATACATACACATATATATACACACCAACACACACACTTACATATACTCCCCCACACACAAAGTCACATATTCCACAACACACACTTACATGTATATATCAAATTGTTAATTTTGTGTTCTTTGATTTCTTGACACACAAACATCAAGTGATTCATTTTGGGGTGTGTAGAAGGTAAAAGAATGTTTCATGGGAAGCACACAGAATGCCAGCAATAGGACTCAAATTTCCAGATGTTTGTGTCTGGCTCTCAGTAGACTCATTCTTTATAAGTTTAATGCCAGAACCATTTTCCCAGCAAAAACTGTGACACTCCAAACTGGCTTCTGGCCAGTGGGACTTTATAGTCACACTTCTTGTAAGTGGTGTTCCAGGGATATGAAAATACTGGAAGGGAGTTCTGAGAAAGGAGCCAAAAGCCTGTGAATTTGGGGTTTGCCTTCCAATAATTTAATCATTATGTGAATGCACACACATACAGGATGAGCATTTATCATTTCATCCATGTTATTGTTTCTGCACATTTCATGGTGCAAGATTAAAGGACAAGGAAATGTGTCGGGCTCAGCAGGGTTACAGAAAATATTAGAAACCTGGAAATTGCTGCAAAATACAAAGTGTTCTTATTGGCATTATATTTTGAATCTTAAAGGCATAAAGGAAAATGAGTTATAAAGAATAGATCAACTAATACAGAAAGAGAAAACAGTATTTGTTCTACATTATGGACCCAGTAGTAGAGATCTACCCATTTATAACAGTTTGGGCTCCTCCGTGAGTCACTAGAGTGGACCCTACCCCAATGTAAAGATTCTTTTAGGATCATTCAAATATTTCAACACATTTTGAAAGAGGAGCCTGGTAAATACTTTCCAAGTGGCCTATGAAATAGTAAGCAGAATAACAAAACAAGGTACTTGTGAAACATGCAAGCCTCCCTCCATAACTTGGCTTTAAAAACTGAAAGGCAAAGAAAAACAGCTGAACTAGTTTTCTCTTGGGCATGGGTTTGTTTATCCAGCCTCACATGATTCAGAGCCAGTGGACCTAGTGGTTTTGAATGATTTGAAGCAATTTCCCACAGTTGGGCAAGCTTTGATACATGTATTTTATACACTGCATATCCTCACAATTTATACCTAAATCAACCTCAGTTGTCACCTAGAGCTTTCTTCTTATTTCCAGGAGGAGCTTCAGCCAAAGTGAGAGGTCTCATAAGTGAGAGGATAAGTGAGAGGAGAGACTGCTCAGAAGCTGGAGTGGTGAGGGCTGGTGACAGTGGTGGTGGTGGAAGTGGAGGTGGCAGTGATAGTATCAGTTAAGCAGCAAGAGGGCAAGGAACTGAACAGCGATGTCTCATCCCTTTCTCACTCATGTGGAGCCTGTTTCATAAAAAGAAGGCATTTTTATTGAACCTCCTGAGTCACATGGTCTCCCTCACCCTCTGTTCTTCTCTTGTTTCCACTCCCCGTTTCCTCCCCAGCAGTACAGCAAAACACCTGCCACATTTCATTTGGGAAGTGAAGGGACAAATAAATATGCAAAACGGGGCCTTGAGAGACAGTAAAAAGAAATCAAGTCAACCCAGGGAACTGAGAATTTGAGGCCAAACACCGAGGGCTTCAGTGTTGTTCTCAGAACCGCCGGTCATCCAGTGGACAAATAATCAAGGACTGAATGTCGCTAGGGAGGGGTCCAGGCTTCACCAGAACTCTCCCTCCTCCATCTCCCAATTCTAACGAAAAACATCTGTTTCCCTTCTACCATAGGCACTGTGTTTCTGGAATGGGCATGGGCCGAGGAAACCCAGAGCCACCTGCCAGTGGTGAAATGGATGACAATTCCCTCTCCCCAGAGGCGTGTTATGAGTGTAAGATCAACGGCTACCCCAAACGGGGCAGGAAGCGGAGAAGCGCAAATGAAACAGATGCCTCCAACATTGAGGTAGGTCAGAAGGTGGTTTCTCCTGATGTCTCCTATTGCAGAAAGGTCCTCCAGATTCCTATGGTTTCCTCCAAGGATGCCCCAAAGTGGGAAGAATCTCCTTGAGGAGAAAATCCAGACATTCCCTGAGCTCTAGGCTGTATTTTACAAGGGTCTGTGGGGCTCTCTGGAGTTTCTTGCTGCTTTTAGGGAGTGGCCGTTCGAAGGTTTTCACATACTTGCTCATTTCCTCTGTCTCGCCGAAAAGAAAGTCAAACACCCACCCAAAGTCTGCTGAAAGGACAGGGTCTGAGATCCAGGACAGCAAGTGGGCAGAATAGTGAAGTGACATAGTTCTCCCTACACAGGGATGACAAGTTCTGAAAGCTAGAGACTCCTCTACTGAAAACAGCCATGTGGAGTGTGAGGGAACTTGGATTCTAGACAAAAACAACATGGAGCTCAAGCAGCCTGGTTTTCTTTGCCTACGGCTGCTGCAGCCTTTCCGTCAACTCAGAAATGCAGATACTCACCCAGACCTCTGGCTGCAGGCCCGGAGAATCCAGCACATGTGGTCCCAGAGGGGCAAGCAAGAAGCCAGTGAAAAGCATTGAATATTAGCAGATCATCAGACCCAGGAAGTAGGTTCATAGGTGTGTCTTTCGGTGGGGATGGTTTTGCGTCACTGAATAAAATTGAAATAAACTGGTTCTTTCTTAGCATCAGTGCTGCAATGCATCTGCTGTGGTTTGGGAAATGATGGACTTGAGGATATGGGGAGGGGGAAGGGTAACCTGTGACAAAGTGAGAGAGTGGCATGGACATATATACACTACCAAATGTAAAACAGATAGTTAGTGGGGAGCAGCCACATAGCACAGAGAGATCAGCTCGGTGCTTTGTGACCACCTGGAGGGGTGGGATAGGGAGGGTGGGAGGGAGGGGAGACACAAGAGGGAAGAGATATGGGAACATATGTATATGTATAACTGATTTGCTTTCTTATAAAGCAGAAACTAACACACCATTGTAAAGCAATTATACTCCAATAAAGATGAAAAAAAAAAAAAAAGCAGATCATGTGCAGATATCCAGGAAGAAAAAAAAAACAAAACTCAAGTATGCATCTGAATCATCTGGAAGGCTTGTTAAAATGGATTTCTAGGGCTTCCCTGGTGGCGCAGCGGTTGGGAGTCCGCCTGCCGATGCCGGGGACACGGGTTCGTGCCCCGGTCCGGGAGGGTCCCCCATGCCACGGAGCGGCTGGGCCCGTGAGCCATGGCCGCTGAGCCTGCGCGTCCGGAGCCTGTGCTCCGCAATGGCAGAGGCCACAACAGTGAGAGGCCCGCGTACCGCAAAAAAAAGAAAAGAAAAAAACGGATTTCTGGAAAACATCCGAAGGGTTTCTGATTCACTAGGTCTCAGGTGACACCAAGAGCTTGCATTTCTAACAGATGCCCAGGTGATACTGATGCTGTCGGTAGGGGACCATACTTTGAGACCCACTGCAATAGAAGACCGCCAAATACAAGTGATTTCAACTTTCTCCTTGACATGTTTATTTTTTAATATTATAAAAATGTGCCAATTTAACATTTGTGGTTTAAGCAGTATTTTATGAATACTCACTTTCAATACAGTATATACATCATGAGGAGAAAGTTGTGTTAGTGTGAGATTTGAGTCACTTTTTCTTTAGTAAGTGGCATATTTACCTTTTATTTAACACATTGCCATATGTCTTTCCAGGATCAGCCTGAGATAGAAGCCAATGTGAGTCTTGCAAGCTGGGATGTTGAGAAGACAGCCGTGTTTGCTTTCAATATTTCCCACATCAATAACAAGGTCCGAATCCTAGAACTCCTTCCAGCCCTTACGACTCTGACGAATCACAACAGATACTTGATTGAATCTGGAAATGAAAACGGCTTCTTTAAAATCAACCAAAAGGAAGGGATCAGCTACCTCCACTTCACAAAGAAGAAGCCAGTGGTTGGAACCTATTCATTACAAATCAGTAGTAGTCCACTTTATAAAAAGAAAGAACTTAATCAGCTAGAAGATAAATATGACAAAGACTACCTCAGTGGTGAACTGGGTGATAATCTGAAGATGAAAATTCAGATTTTGCTTCATTAATTCACCATCCAGAGACCAATTAAAAAACATAGATAGGTAGAACTGAATTTTTCCCCCAGTCAGAATCTTCATATTATAGGTACAGTCTTTCACCACGTAAATTGCTATAAATAAGCACTATTCTTGTATTACAAAAGCAAGGTACAGGTGACTACCCTAGTTCAAAACAACCACTTCCTCAGGCTTCTCATGTATGTAGCTAAGCTACCTTGTCATATGTGTTTATTTTTGAAAACTGGGACATGTATTTCCACTGGGGGTTGGCCATTCATGCTGACGTGCCATCCTTCTAGCAGACGAACAGGAATGTGCTTTCAATTTATGGACTGTTCTATTTTTTCAAATGGTAAAACTTTGCTTCTCCAAATACAAGTATTAGGTTGGCCATTTATAATATCTATTTGGTGCTAGTAAATTCTCAAACTAGATTTATAAATGCACTGTAATATTTACACAACTTAGAAACCAAATTACAAGTATTCAGTTCAAATACTTCATTAATTTCAATCAACCAAAGTTAGTTCAGTAGCTTATCTCAGTTATGAGTATAATACATTACATGTAAATTAAGTGTGTGTATACTGTAATCGTGCTATTTTTTATCATTGAAACATTTATAAACTAGAATAATAATGCCCTTAATGTGAGGGTTTGTAATGGTGCTTATTAAGACCAAAGACTTGTTAAATGTATACACCAAGTGGTAATGAAATTTCTGTGACTGGCCCACACATGCATGGAGGTCTGGGAGGACCAGGAAACAGCCTCAGCAGCCAGAGGATCACCAGTGCATCCTTCATCACACCTGTGCAATATGCCAAGATTACCCTCGGCCATTCCTGTCAAAAAGGGGTCCATGTCATAAATGACACAATAAAACAGTCTCTTTTTTAGTGTACCCCTTGGCTTTGTGTTCTTGCATGGATGTGGGATTAGAGGGGCCATTCTGGAGACTAAATAAAGTCTCCTGAAATTAAACTATCCTGGATCTGTTAGTTACAGCATCTAAAGGTGCCAAATATATAACCACTAGAAGAAGATTTAACATATTTGAGTGAGTCCTTTGTTTTATTCATTCAAGACAGCGGAGTTATTTCTCACCAACAAGATATCTAAGACTGTAGCATTATTTCTAAAACGTGACCTAATTAATCCTATGACTTTTAAACTACTAGATTTCAGTACTTAAAAACATCAAGCTCATTGTCTTAGAGCACATGCGTTCCATTATAAAAATTTATCATGCCCCCTCCCCTCAAATATACACAGCGCTGGCAAGCTTAGGCGTTCCATCCTTTTTTTCTCCCCTAAACATCTGCTGTTAGTCAGTGCTAGCCTAATTACAAAGGGATAATCCCAAATTGAATCCAATTGAATGCTATAACTCTTGTTTTCTGAATGTCATAATTTGAAAATGCTGTTTTATTTTAAGAGCAATATTGAATATTTAACAGTTAAGCTTGTTCAATTGATAATGAATTTTTAAAAGCCCTTAGGGCACTTAAGGCTAGTGAAAATAAAAGTGAAATGAGGTTGCCGCATGGAGAAGAAACCATACAGTACACAGAAGAGTCCTCTCAAAAATCTTCAGAGGGCTTCCCCGGTGGCGCAGTGGTTGAGAGTCCACCTGCCAATGCAGGGGACACGGGTTCGTGCCCCGGTCCGGGAAGATCCCACATGCCGCAGAGCGGCTGGGCCCGTGAGCCATGGCCGCTGAGCCTGCGTGTCCGGAGCCTGTGCTCCGCAACGGGAGAGGCCACAATGGTGAGAGGCCCACGTACAGAAAAAAAATCTTCAGAAAACTAGGCTAATGAAGATGGAGTAGGTATATTCTAGAAGACAAAACCAGGGTCAGTTGGTGTAAAGCTCAGTTTAGCACTTAACCTTCCTAATTGTCAAGCTACCCATTGAGAGAATGTGTTTCCTTGCAATGTGGTGAGCTCCCTTGTCACTAGAGTGTTTCAGTCTAGGCAGCCAGTGGATAAGGATGCTTTCTTCCAGTAACAGGCCATGAACATCTCAAAGTATTTTTTTTTTAATCTATTATTTTGCCGTCCAAAAAATTTTCATCTCTATTGAGCATCAGTTATGAGCGAGTCAAATGACTAGTTTGGAAGGGATTTGTACCTTGGTTAGGAAGTTAAAATGACTCAAAATTTCCTTTTATCTCTGCGCCTGTGGTTCTCTGATGGAGGTGTACTAAAATTGTTAGAGAAGAATATATAGCATATGGTAAACAACAGCTTGCAAATGGAAAATGTCTTTGATAATTTAACCTGAACTGCATTATATTCAATAATGGATTTTCTTTATAACAACAGAACAAAATAGAGTTGGCACAGAGTAGATCACTTTGATACTTTCAATAGTCTCAGTGTGGATTTTATTTATTTAAGAGCCAACAATTCTCAACAGCATATTTTCCGTGTTTCTGACTGTAACAAAACATTTTCCTCACTGTTCCATTGTAAATATTCCTCTTGCCGGAATTTTTTTTAATTCTGAGATTTAAACCTGTACGTTTCAATTGTCTGTGACCTTTTGATTTTACTTTCAATGGTTGAAGAATTTGGTTTTATAAATCTCAGAAGCTTGAAAAGTCTTGTCTCTACCCCTCAAGCCCATTTCACTTGCCAATAATTATTTTGTAAGTAGGGTTGAAATGAACTCAGCTGGCCTTATGAAATGTTTAAACTTGCACAAACAACGACATTTTTGTTCAACAAATAGCACTTCACTCAGCCAAAATTGCTTTGGACATTGCCATTACAAATACTGTTCAACTTCAGAAATCATGTTTGTAAATTAGATAAGCCAAAATAAAGGACAATTAGGTTGATATTATATTAGCATACTTAAAAATTATATACCTGTAAATTGTTAGTTTTTTTTTTTAAAGTCAGCGTTGTCCACAGAATGTACTATATTCTGACTTTAACTGTAGTTCCTAGAGATAGGTTACAAACATAATTATTAAATGGTTTAAAGACATTGTTTTTAATGCTAGCAGATTACCGGGAGAAAGATTAGTTTTCACATACATTGCTGAAGACAAAATTATTTCCCCCTTACCAACTTTAAACGCTTTGTCAAAAAAAAAAAAAAAGGGCAAACCAATTTACTTTTTTAAGCATTTTGATACCCAGTATGAACCTAACATTATGTACTGTTAGAAAAGGATTCTCAGTATTATGAGTTTAGGGTTAGAGAGAAACAAGGTGTCTCTGAATTTGATTTTGCAAATTCCCATGTGTATCCAAGACTGGGTTCACTTACAAGATTGGGTCTCA
This sequence comes from Phocoena phocoena, assembly GCF_963924675.1. NCBI lineage: Eukaryota > Metazoa > Chordata > Mammalia > Artiodactyla > Phocoenidae > Phocoena > Phocoena phocoena. The sequence continues at coordinate 91,034,702 of NC_089220.1, read as the reverse complement.
ATGAAAGGTTCTAACATTCTCACAAATGTCTTTATAAACATAAGGGTCTTGTACATTTGACACCTGACATACATTTGGCAGGACCTGGCAATGTCACCAAATCTGTTATTTCAACTAACTGCTAATGAATCCAAAATGTTTTTCTGGCAACGTCATAACCTCTTTTCAGGACATAGGCTGTTTTGCATCCTTGATGTAAGCTGGAATTACGACCTCTACAAATAGAGGTCAGTTTCATTTTTATTATTGGACAGTGCAAGGTGCCTTCTTTTTAACTGAACGAAGTCATAGCAGGTAAGTGGCTGTGATTTCCCACTAGCTCAACTCTCTGCTCTCTATCCATTCCACACAAATATTCACTGTCATTTTTGGTCTTTGCAGCTACTCCCATTTCATAAATCAATGCAGCATTACCCTCTCTAGTTCCCTTTTGCCCCTCAAGGGTTGGTCGTAGTGTCAGCCATAAGGCATCACATTCAGTATATTTCTAGAATCCTTAGCTCGAGTTCAAAGTTAAGCAACACTGTGGTAGAGATGGTTAGCAGAAAGCAGCTGCTCCATTCAGCAGTTTCTGGGTAACCTTCATACCCCACATGATGTGTTTTTTGCAGCTGTACTGAGACTTGGAGAAATCAGAAGAGGTCTGTTCCCTTTTTAATGTAAAATTCTCTCTGGTGGAGAATTAAATCAAACCTGAATGATTTAGCTTTTTCTTTTCCTGGAAATGGAGACGTGAAAAAATCCCGATGATAAACACACATCCCATCAACCCCACCAGCCATTTACATAAAAAGGTCACAGTCCTGTATAGTTGTATCTGCATGGCAAGCTCTGTTCTGGGTTTCCCCAACAGCTCTGCTATGACCAGACCTATCAGGAAAGATTAACAGGACCCTGATATATCAGAATTTCAAAAGCATGACAGGCTGGATTGGGTTTGTGTCCATGTATTTTTGTTGCTACATGAAATCAACATGATATGCTATTCAGTCTTTCTGCCTCCAGCTGCACCAAGATTATCCCCCTTCAGTGTGTTCACTGCACCTGTCTACAGCAGTTCTGTGATCCAACTCCAGTGATCCTGTGTCTCAGGAAGGCTGCAAGTTCCTCTGAGGCCTACTGCTTCCTACACACTTGTAAACTGACCACAGCAGGCTCTCTTGTGGGTCATTCACCACAAGCATTGAGCCCAGGGGTCAGTCTACTGTAGAACCAGCTCCCTAGGAGAAAACTGCTCTTGATCATGCCCACTCATCCACACCCACTCTCACAGGCCTCTCACCCACCAGGAGAGGGCATGGAAGCTGGGACACCATTCCTAAGGGCTCTCCATCTCAAGGTTTCTTTCCCTCAGGGTCTGCGATTCTTAATTCACAGAGTTCTGACCTTTCCTTAACATATCAAGAAAGTTTGCTGAGAGTTCAGTTCAGTCCTGAGGTCCTCGGGAGCACCGGATCCAGAGTCCTGACACTGTAGGCAATCTGGGGTCAGAAAACTGTGTTCAGGAGATTGGCCAAGATGGCCAAGTAGAAAGACCCTGAGCTCACCTCCTCTCACTGAAACACCAAAATCACAACAATCTCCAGAACAACCATTGATGAAAAAGACCAGAACCTGCCAAAAAAGGTCTACAAAAAAAGACATAAAGAAGAGACAGGTAGGAGGGGCAAATTCACAATACAGTCAAGTCCCATGCCCCTGGGTGGGAGACCCACAAACTGGAGAATTACATGGCAGAGGTTCCCCCAAAGGAGAGGTTCAAGCCCCTTGTCAGGCTCCCCAGTCCAGGGGTCCTGAACCAGGAAGACAAGCCCACAGAGCACATACAGCTTTGAAGGCCAGCAGGGCTTTCTTCTGGGAGTCACAGAGGGCTGAGAGAAATACAGATTTCACTGTTAAGGGGTGTACACAAAATCTCACATGCTCTAGGACCCAGGGAAGCAGCAGTAATTTGAGAGGAGCCTGGGTCAGACATACCTGCTGATTTTGGAGAGTCTCCAGGAGAGGTAACTACAGTTCACCCCGGAAATATGGACACTGGCAGGAGCCATTTTGGGGAGCTCCTTCTACCATGTAGACACTGCTACTTCCAGTGCCATTGGGGAGTCCCTCCCTCTAGCTCATTAGTGCTAAGACCTGGTCCCACCTAACAGCCTGTAGGAGCCAGTGCTGAGGTGCCTCAAACCAAGGAACTAACTGGGTAGGGACACAGCCCCACTCATCAGCAGACATGCTGCCCTAAGACCCCCCTGAGCCCATAGCCACTTCAGGACGTGGCCCTGCCCACCAGAGGGCCCAGGACCCAGTTCTACCCACCAGTGGGCAGGTACCAGCCCCAGAATGCCCTGGGGCCTAGCCCTGCCCACCACAGAGCCTGCTCTAGCCTCTGGACCAGCCTCATCCACCAAAGGGCAGGCACTAGACTCATGAAAACCACCATCCCATAGCCCATCAGCAGGCCACACCCTGCCTTGTGACCAGCTGGACCCAGCCCTGCACACTAGCAGGCTCACACAAGCTTTGAGACACCCTGGGCCCCATACCCAACCAAGTCAGGAACTACCTCCCACCACCAGAGATCCAACACCAGCTCTGCGACCTCTGAGTCTTACAACCAGACTCCAGGAACTGGCTCTACCCACCAGAAGGCTGATCCTAACTCCAGGACCTGGCTTCACCCACCAGTGGGAAGGCAATAGCCCGAGTCTTCTGGACCGTGACTCCACCCACCAGTGAGCCAGCATAAGGCCTGGGGCCCCCTGGGGTTCTGCAGTCAGCCACCTCATGGCCCACTCCCACCAACCAGCGGCCAGCAGCCTCTACAGAAGGCAGGGCCTGGCAACCAACCAGACCAGGGTCCAACCAAGCCTACCAGACTGCCCACAGAGTCAGTCTACCGCAACAGAAGGACCCACACAGTCCTCATAGGGGAGCCTCTACAGCCCGGTAACAAGAGGGGAGTGTGCTGCTGAGACACATGACCTCTCCAACAAAAGGCCACTTCTTCAAGCTTGGGAAACCTAACCAACCTACCAGACACAAAAATAGAAACAGCAACTTATGCAAAATGAGGCAACAGAGGAACATATTCCAGACGAATGAACAAGAGAAAACCCCAGAAGAACTAAGTGAAATGGAGAGAGGCAATCTACCCGATAAAGAGTTCAAAGAACTCAGGAGGGGCTTCCCTGGTGGCGCAGTGGTTGAGAGTCCGCCTGCCGATGCAGGGGACGCGGGTTCGTGCCCCGGTACAGGAAGATCCCACATGCCGCGGAGCGGCTGGGCCCATGAGCCATGGCCGCTGAGCCTGCGCGTCCGGAGCCTGTGCTCTGCAGCGGGAGAGGCCACAGCAGTGAGAGGCCCGCATACCGCAAAAAAAAAAAAAAAAAAAACTCAGAAGAATGAATGCACAGAGCAAGAAGTTAGAAGTTTTTAAGAGAGTTAGAAAATATAAAGAACCACCATATAAAGGATACAATAATTGAAATGAAAAATACACTAAATGATACCAAGGAATGGGTCAACAAGCTGAAATGATACAAAGGAATGGGTCACAAGTGGAAATCACTGACGCTGAACAGGAGAAAATGAAAAGAAATGAGGACCATTTAAGAGACCTCTGGGACAACATAAGCACACTAATGTTTGCATTTTAGAAGTCCCAGGAGAAGAGAGAAAGAAAGGTGTTGAGAACATGTTTGAAGACAGTAGCTGAACACTTCCTTAACCTGGGAAAGGGAACAGATATCCAAATTCAGGAAGCACACAGAGTCCCATACAGGTTAACACAAAAAGGAACACACCGAGACACATGACAATTAAAAGGGCAAAAATTAAATATAGAGAGAATATTAAAAGCAGCAAGGGAAAAGAAATAAGTTATATACAAGGGAATTCCCAAAAGGCTATCAGATGACTTTTCAGGAGAAACTGCAGGCCGGAAGGGAGTGGCATGATGTATTAAAAATGGTGAAAGGGAAAAACCTACAACAATGAATACTCAGCAGGGCTCTTGCTTAAATTTGATGAAGAGATCAAAAGATTTACAGACAAGCAAAAGATAAGAGTTCAGCACCACCAAAACAGCTTTGCAAGAAACATTACAGGAACTTCTCTACATAAAAAAAGTCAACAACTAGGAAGATGAAAATTACAAAATGAAAAAGCTCATCAATAAAGGCAAACATACAGTAAAGGGAGAAAATCATCCACATACATAGCTAGTAGGAAGGAGAAAAGAGTAGTAAAATCATCTATATCCACAATCAGCAGTTAAGGGATACAGAAAACAATTAGCTGCAAAATATGTTGTCGAAAACAGTTATAGAGAGGGGAGGAGTGTACAAATGCAGGATTGCTAAAATGCATTTGGAAGTATGAAAAGCAACTTAAATCACATATAAATATTTCTAAATATATTAAACCTTCATGGTAACCAAAAACTAAAAATTTATAATAGAAATTTAAAATGTGGATGCCACATATATAAAATGGAATATTACTCACCCAAAAAAAAGAAACAAAATTGAGTTCTTTGTAGTGAACTGGATGGACCTAAAGACTGTCATACAGAGCGAAGTAAGTCAGAAAGAGAAAAACACCATATGCTAACACATATATATGGACTCTAAAAAAAAATGATTCTGAAGTTACTAGGGGGAGGACAGGAATAAAGACACAGACATAGAGAATGGACGTGAGGACATGGGGAGGGGAAAGGGTAAGCTAGGACGATGTGAGAGAGAGCGGCATGGACATATATACACTACCAAATGTAAAAGAGATAGATAGGAGGAAGCAGCCACATAGAACAGGGAGATCAGCTCAGTGCTTTGTGACCACCTAGAGGGGTGGGATAGGGAGGGTGGGAGCGAGATGCAAGAGGGAGGAGATATGGGGATATATGTATATGTACAGCTGACTCACTTTGTTATAAAGCATAAACTAACACACCATTTTAAAGCAACTATACTCCAATAAAGATGTTAAATAAATTAATTAATAAAAAAATGTGGATGCCAGGTGTGGGACACAAGATGGCGGAGTAGAAGGACTTGAGCTCACCTCCTCTCACAAAAACACCAAAAATCACAACTAACTGCTGAATAACCATCAACAAAGAGACTCAGAGCTACCAAAAACGATAATCTACACCCGAAAACAAAGAAGCCACAGTGAGACAGCAGGAGGGGGGCTTTCAAGATATAATTAAATCCCATACCCATCAGGTGGGCATAAATTACTTGAAAATAATTTATCACAGAGGTTCTCCCACAGGAGAGAGAATTCTGAGCCCTACATCAGGCTCCCCAGCCAGGGGGTCTGGCATCAGGAGGAGGAGCCCCCGAGCATTTGGCTTTGAAGGCCAGTGGGTCTTGAGTGCAGGACCTCCACAGGACTGGGAAAAACAGAGACTCCACTCTTGGAGAGCACACACAAGTTTTCATGTGCACTGGGACTCACAGCAAAGCAGTGACTCCATAGGAGCCTGAGCCAGACATAACTGTGGGTCTCAGAGAGCCTCCTAGGGAGTCAGTGGATCAGCTGTGGCTCACTGTGGGGGCAAAGACACTGGCAGCAGACATTCCACGAAATACTCATCTGCATGAGCTTTCCTGGAGGTTGCCATTTTGGCAACAAGACCTAGCCCCACCCAAAAGCCTGCAGGCTCTGATGCTGGGATGCCTCAGGCCCAACTACCAACAGGGTGGGAACACAGCCCCACCTATAAGCAGACAAGCTGCCTAAAGTCCTCCAGAGCCAACAGCCGCCTGTTAAATACACCACTTGAGATGACCCTGTCCACCACAGGGACAAGACCCAGCTCCACCCATCAGTGGGCAAGGCACCAGACCCTCACACCAGGAAGCCTGCACAAACACCTGGACCAACTTCAACCACCAAGGGGAAGACACCAGAACCAAGAGGAAATACAAACCTGCAGCCTGAGGAATCGAGACCACAAACACAGAAAGTTAGACAAAATGAGATGGCAGAGAAATATGTTCCAGGCAAAGGAAAAAGATAAAACCCCAGAAGAACAACTAAGGGAGGTGAAGACAGACTATCTACCTGAAAAATAATTTAAAGTAATGATGGTAAAAGATGATCCAAGATCTCGAAAAAAGAATGAAGGCACAGAACAGAAGGATAAAAGAAATGTTTAATAAAGAGCTACAAGCAAGTAAACAATACAATAACTGAAATGAAAAATACACTAGAAGGAGTCCATAGCAGAATAACTGAGGCACAAGAACGAATAAGTGAGCTGGAAGACAACTTGGTGGAAAACACTGCTGCAGAACAGAATAAAGAAAAAAATGAAAAAAAATGAGTACAGTCTCAGAGACTTCTAGGACAACATTAAAAACACTGACATTTGCATTATAGGGGTCCCAGAAGGAGAAGAGAGAGAGAAAGGGCCTGAGAATATATTTGAAGAGATAATAGCTGGAAAATTCCCTAACATGGGAAAGGAAACACTCACTCAAGTCCAGGAAGCACAGAGAATCACATACATGATAAACCCATGGAGGAACACACTGAAACACATTAATCAAATTGACAAAAATTAAAGACAAAAGGAAGATATTAAAAGCAACAAAGCAAAGCAACACACAACATACAAGTGAATCCCCATAAGGTTATCACCTGATTTTTCATCAGAAACGCTGCAGGCCAGAAGGGAGGGGCACAATATATTTAAAGTGATGAAAGGCAAAAACCTATGACCAAGAATACTCCACCCAGCAAGGCTCTTGTTCAGATTCAACAGAGAAATCAAAAGCTTTACAGACAAGCAAAAGCTAAGAGAATTCAGCATATCCAATCCAGATTTACAGCAAATGCTAAAGGAACACTGCTCTTGGCGAAAAAGAAAAGGCCACAACTAGAAACAAGAAAATTATGAATGGGACAGCTCATTGGTAAACACAAACATACAGCAAAGGTTGGAAATCATCCACATACAAAATGCAATATCAAAACCAATAATGGTGAGGAGACTACAAATGCAGGATATTGGAACTGCATTTGAAATTAAGAGACCAGCAACTTAAAACAGTCATGTATATATAGAGACTACTGTATGAAAACCTCATGGTAACTGCAAACCAAAACTCTACACTAGATACACACACAAAAAAGAAAAAGGAATCAAAACAACACTTAAAGACAGTCATCAAATCGCAAGAAAATAGAACAAAAGAGGAAGGCAGGAAAAGAGACATACAAAAACAAATCCAAAACAATTAACATGATGGCAATAAGAACATACATATTGATAATTACCTTAAGTGTAAATGGATTAAATGCTCCAACCAAAAGACATAGACTGGCTGAATGGATACAAAAACAAGACCCATAGATATGCTCTGTACAAGAGGCCCTCTTCAGCTCTAGGGGACAAATAAAGACTGAAAGTGAGGGGTTGGGAAAAGGCATTCCATGCAAATGTAAAATCAACAGAAAGCTGGGGTAGCAACAATCATATCAGACAAAATACAGACTGTCACAAGAGACATAGACAAAGGAGGACACTACTTAATGATTAAGGGACCAATCCAAGAAAAATATGTAACAATTGTAAATATATATGCACACAAGAAAGGAGCACCTCGACACATAAGGCAGATGTTAACTGCCGTAAGGGGAGAAATTGACAGTAACGCGATAATAGTGGAGGCTTTTAACACCCCCACTTTCCTCAACGGAGAGACTGTTGAGACAGAAAATCAATAAGGAAACACAGGCTTTAAATGAAACACTGGACAAGATGGACTTAATTGATATTTATAGAACATTTGCCAAAAGCGGAATACACATTCTTCTTATGTGCACACGGAACATTCTCCACACTTGATCATGTGCTGGGCCACAAAGCAAGCCTCAATAAATTTAAGAACACTGAACTCACATTAAGCGTCTTCTCCAAGAACAACACTATGAGATTACAAATCAACTACTAGGAAAAAGAAAACTGTAAAAATCACAAACACGTGGAAGGTAAGTAATATGCTACTAAATAACCAACGGATCACTGAAGAAATCAAAGAGGAAATCAAAACATACATAGAGACAAATGAAGATGAAAACACAATGATCCACCACCTACGGGGCACAGCAAAAACTTTTCTAAGACGGAAGTACACAGCAATAAAATCTTATATCAGGAAGCAAGAAAAGTCTCAACTAAATGACCTAACCTTACACCTAAAGAAACTAGAGAAAGAAGAACAAATAAAACCCTAGGTTAGTAGAAGGAAAGAAATCATAAAGATCAGAGGAATAATAAATGAATAGAGACAAAGAAAATGATAGAAAAGATCAATGAAACTAAAAGCTGGTTCTCTGAAAAGATAAACAAAATTGATAAACTTTAACCAGACTCATCAATAAAAAAAGGGAGAGGACTCAAATCAGTAAAATTAGAAATGGAAAAGGAAAAGGTAGAACAGACACCACAGAAAGACAAAGGATCATAACAGACTACTACAAGCAACTATAGGCCAATAAAATGGACAACCTAGGGCTTCCGTGGTGGCGCAGTGGTTGAGAGTCCGCCTGCCGATGCAGGGGACCGAGAAGATCCCCCATGCCACGGAGCGGCTAGGACCGTGAGCCATGGCCGCTGAGCCTGCGTGTCCGGAGCCTGCGTGTCCGGAGCCTGTGGTCTGCAACGGGAGGGGCCACAGAAGTGAGAGGCCCGCATACCACAAAAAAAAAAAAAAAAAAAAAAATGACAACCCAGAAAAAATGGACAAATTCTTTGAAAGGTACAATCTCCCAAGACTGAAGCAGAAGAAATATTGATAGAAAATATGAACAGGCCTATCACAAGTACTGAAATTGAAACAGATTTAAAAACCCCCAACAAACAAAAGTCCAGGACCAAATGGCTTCACAAATGAATTCTATCAAACATTTAGAGAAGAGTTAACACCTAACCTTCTGAAACTGTTACAAAATAATTGCAGAGGAAGGAACACTCCCAAACTCATTCTATGAGGCAACGATCACCCTGTCACCAAAACCAAAGATACTCCCAAAAAAGAATATTACAGGCCAATATCACTGATGAACATAGATGCAAAAGTTCTCAACAAAATACTAGCAAACTGAATCCCATAATACATTAAAAGGATCATAGACCATGATCACATGGGATTTATCCCAGGGATGCAAGGATTTGGCAATCTCTGCAAGTCAATCACTGTGACACACCACATTAACAAACTGAATAAAAACCATACGATCATCTCGGTAGATGCAGGAAAAGCTTTAGCCAAAATTCAGCACACATTTATGATAAAACCTCTCCAGAAAGTGGGTACAGAGTCAAACTACCTCAACATCATAAAAGCCACATATGACAAAGCCACAGCTAACATCACACTCATAGGAGAAAAGCTGAAAGCTTTTCATGTAAGATCAGGAACAAGACAAGGATGTTCACTCTTGCCACTTTTATTCAATGTAGTTGTAAAAGTCCTAGCCATGGAGGGGAAAAAAAGAAATCCAAATTGGAAAAGAAGTAAAACTGTCATTGTTTGCAGATGACATGATACTCTACATAAAAAATCCTAAAGATGCTACCAGAAAACTACTAGAGCACATCAATGAATTTGGTAATGTTGCAGGATACAAAATTAATACACCAAAATCTGTTGCATTTCTATACACTAACGATGAAAGACCAGAAAGAGAAATTAAGGGAACAACCCATTTACCATCACATCAAAAAGAATAAAATACTTAGGAATAAACCTACCTAAGGAGGCATAAGACCTGTACTCCAAAAACTGTAAGATGCTGATGAAAGAAATCAAAGATGACACACACAGATGGAAAGATATACCATGTTCTTGGATTGGGAGAATCAATATTGTCAAAATGACTATACTACCCAAGGCAATCTACAGACTCAATGCAATCCCTATCCAATTACCAATGTCATTTTTCACAGAACTAGAACACAAATGTTTTAAATTTGTATGGAAACCCGAAAGACCCCAAGTAGCCAAAATAATCTCAAGAAAGGAAAACAGAGCTGGAAGAATCAGACCCCCTGAATTCAGATTACACTACAAAGCTACCGTCATCCAAACAGTATGCTACTGGCATTAAAAAAGGACATATATATCAATGGAAGAGGGCAGAAAGCCCAGAAATAAACCCACACACCTATGGTCAATTAATCTATGGCAAAGGAGGAAAGACTGTACAAGGAAGAAAGGACAGTCTCTTCAATCAGTGGTGCTGGGAAAACTGGATAACTACATGTAAAGAAATGAAACTAGAATATTCTGTAACACCACACACAAAACTAAACTCAAAAGGATTAAAGAACTAAATGTAAGACTGGATTCTATAAAACTCCTAGAGGAAAACATATGCAGAACACTCTTTGACATAAATGGCAGCAGTATCTTTTTGGATCAGTCTCCTAGAATAATGGAAATAAAATCAAAAATTAAAAAACAGGACCGAATTATACTCAAAATCTTTTGCACAGCAAAGGAAACCATAAACAAAATGAAGAGACAACCCACAGAATGGGAGGAAATATTTGCTAATGATGTACCTGACAAGGGATTAATCTCCAAAATACACAAAAAGCTCATACTGCTGAATATCAAAAAAAACCCAAAACAACCCAATACAAAAATGGGCAGAAGATCTAAATAGACATTTCTCCAAAGAAGACATACAGATGGCCCAGTGGCATATGAAAAGATGCTCAACATCACTAATTATTAGAGAAATGTAAATCCAAACTACAGTGAGGTATCACTGCATGCCAGTCAGAATGGTCATCATTAAAAAGTCTACAAACAATAAATGCTGGAGAGTGTGTGGAGAAAAGAGAACCCTCTTCCTACACTATTGTTGAGAATGTAAATTGGTACAACCATTGTGGAGAACAGTATGGAGGTCTCTTAAAAAAAACTAAAAATAGAACTACCATATGATCCAGCAATCCCACTCCTGGGCATCTATCCAGAGGAAACCATAATTCTGAAAGATACATGAACCTCAATGTTCAATGCAGCACTATTTACAATAGCCAAGACATGGAAGCAACCTAAATGTCCATCGACAGAGGAATGGATAAAGAAGATGTGGTACATATATACAAGGAATATTATTAAGCCATTAAAAAGAATAAAATAATGCCATTTGCTGCAACATGGGTGGACCTAGAGATCATCATACAAGTTGAAGTCACACAGAAAACAGACAAACATCATATGATATCACTTACATGTGGAATCTAAAAAATGATACAAATGAACTTATTTACAAAACAGAAACAGACTCAGACTTCAAAAACATCTTTATGGTTATCAAAGGGGAAAGGTAGGGGGAGGGATAAATTAGGAATTTGGGATTTACATATACACACTACTATATATAAAATACATAATCACTAAGGACCTCCTGTATATCACAGGGAACTCTATTCAATATTCTGTAATAACCTATATGGGAAAATAATCTGAAAAACCATGCATGTATGTATATTACAACTGAATCACTTTGCTGTACACCTGAAAGTAACACAATATGGTACATCAATGGTATTCTAATATAAAAAAGAATTATTTAAAATGAAAACAAAAATCTATAATAGATACATGCAAAAAAGCAAAAGGAGTCCAAAGACAACAAATCACAAAAGAACGAGATACTTATGAAAAAACAACCCCCAAACAATTAATAAAATGACAAAAGAACATAAGTATCAATAACTACCATAAACATAAATGGCTTAAATGCTCCAACCAAAAGACAGGGTGGCTGAATGGATTCAAAAACAAGACCCATATATATGCTGCCTAAAAGAGACTCACTTCAGATCTAAAAACACACACAGACTGAAAGTGAGGGAATGTAAAAAGGTATTCCATGCAAATGGGAAATCCAGGGTAGCAGTACTTAGACAAAATAGACTTTAAAGACTGTTACAAGAGACAAAGGAGGACATTATATAATGATCAGGGGATGAATCCAAGAACCTATAACAATTTTAAGTATATATATGCCCAACACAGGAGAAGCTAAATACATAAAGCAAGTATTAATAGACAAAGAAAGGAGAAATTGACAGTAACACAACAGTAAGGGATTTTAACACCCTACGTACATCAAAGGAGAGATAATCCCGATATAATCAATAAGGAAACACTGGCCTTAAATGACACATTAGGTCAAATGGACTTAATTCATATATAGAACGTTCCATCTGAAAGCAACAGAATACACATTCTTTTCAAGTGCACACAGAACATTCTCCAGCATAGATCACATTCTAGGCTAAAAAAACAAGCCTCGAAGAGGGTTGGAAGATGGCGGAAGAGTAAGACGCGGAGATCGCCTTCCTCCCCACGGATACACCAGAAATACATCTACACGTGGAACAACTCCTACAGAACACCTACTGAAGGCTGGCAGAAGACCTCAGACCTCCCAAAAGGCAAGAAACTCCCCACGTACCTGGGTAGGGCAAAAGAAAAAAACAGAGACAAAAGAATAAGGACGGCACCTGCACCAGTGGGAGGGAGCTGTGAAGGAGGAAAAGTTTCCACACACTAGGAAGCCCCTCCGCGGGCGGAGACTGCGGGAGGCGGAGGGGGGGAGCTTCGGGTCCGCGGAGTAGTGCACAGCGACGGGTGCGGAGGGCAAAGCGGGGAGATTCCTGCACAGACGATCGGTGCCGACCAGCACTCACCCACCCAAGAGGCTTGTCTGCTCACCCGCCGGGGCGGGCGGGGCTGCGAGCTGAGGCTCGGGTTTCGGTTTTGGACGGAGCGCAGGGAGAGGACTGGGGTTGGCGGCTTGAACATAGCCTGAAGGGGTTAGTGCACCACGACTAGCCCGGAGGGAGTTCGGGGAAAAGCCTGCACCTGACGAAGAGGCAAGAGACTTTTTCTTCCTTCTTTGTTTCCTGGTGCGCGAGGAGAGGGGTTTAAGAGCGCTGCTTAAAGGAACTCCAGAGACGGGCGCGAGCCGCGGCTAAAACCGCGGACCCCAGAGACGGGCGGGAGACGCTAAGGCTGCTGCTGCCGCCACCAAGGGCCACACCCCTCTTCCGCGGAGCCTGTGCAGCCCGCCACTGCCAGGTTCCCGGGAACCAGGGACAACTTCCCCGGGAGTACGCACGGCGGTTCTCAGGCTGGTGCAACGTCACGCCGGCCTCTGCCGCAACGTCACGCCGCCTCTGCCGCCGCAGGCCCGCCCCGCACGCAGTGCCCCTCCTTCCCCCATCCCCCAACCCCCGGCCTGAGTGAGCCGGAGCCCCCGAATCAGCAGCTCCTTTAACCCCGTCCTGTCTGAGCAAAAAACAGACGCCCTCCAGCGACCTACACGCAGAGGCAGGGCCAAATCCAAAGCTGAGCTCCTGTGAGCTGTGAGAACAAAGAAGAGAAAGGGAAATCTCTCCCAGCAGCCTCAGAAGCAGCGGATTAAAGCTCCACAATCAATTTGATATACCCTGCATCTGTGGAATACCTGGATAGACGAGGAATGATCCCAAATTGAAGAGGTGGAATTTAGGAGCGAGATCTATGACTTTTTTCCCTTTTCCTCTTTTTGTGAATGTGTACGTGTATGCTTCTGTGTGAGATCTGGTCTGTATACTCTTGCTTCCACCATTTGTCCTAGGGCTCTATCCGTCCATGGTTTTTTTTTAAAAATTGTTTTTCTTAATAATTAATTTTAATTGTAATAACTTTATTATACTTTACCTTCGTTCTTTCTTTCTTTCCTTCCTTCCCTCCTTTAGACAACGAATCACCCCAAATTGAGGAGGTTGTCTCTGAGAGCAAGATTTATGATTTTTCCCCCTTTACCTCTTTTTGTGAACGTGTATGTGTATGCTTCTGTGTAAGATTTTCTCTGTATAGCTTTGCTTCCAACATTTGTCCTAAGGTTCTATCCGTCCCTTTTTTTTTCTAAATATTTTTAATTCAATGACTATATTATACTTTATTTTATTTTTACTGTATCTTCTTTCTTTCTTTTTTCCTTCTTTCCCTCCTTCCTTCCTTCCTCCCTCCCTCCTTTCTTTCCTTCTTTGCTTCTTTCTTCCTTCCTTCCTTTCCCCCTTTCCTTTTTTCCTCATACTTCTACTAATTCTCTCTACATTTTCTCCTTCTTTCCCTCCTTCCTTCTTTCCTTCCTCCCTCCCTCCCTCCTTTCTTTCCTTCTTTGCTTCTTTCTTCCTTCCTTCTTTTCCTCCTTTCCTTCTTTCTTTCCTCATACTTCTACTAATTCTCTCTACTTTTTCTCCCTTTTATTCTGAGCCGTGTGGATGAAAGGCTCTTGGTGCTCCAGCCCAGGAGTCAGGGCTCTGCCTCTGAGGTAGGAGAGCCAACTTCAGGACACTGGTCAACAAGAGACCTCCCAGCTCCACATAATATTAAAGGGTGGAAATCTCCCAGAGACCTCCATCTTAACACCAGCACCCAGCTTCACTCAACGACCAGCAAGCCACAGTGCTGGACAACCTATGCCAAACAACTAGCAAAACAGGAACACAACCCCACCCATTAGCAGAGAGGCTGCCTAAAATCATAATAAGCCCACAGACACCCCAAAACACACCACCAGACGTGAACCTGCCCACTAGAGAGACAAGATCCAGCCTCATCCAGCACAACACAGGCACTAGTCCCCTTCACCAGGAAGCCTACACAACCCACTGAAACAACCTTAGCCACTGGAGACAGACATCAAAAACAACGGGAACTACGAACCTGCAGCCTGCAAAAAGGAGACCCCAAACACAGTAAGATAAGCAAAATGAGAAGACAGAAAAACACACAGCAGATGAAGGAGCAAGATAAAAACCCATCAGACCTAACAAATGAAGAGGAAATAGGCAATCTACCTGAAAAAGAATTCAGAATAATGATAGTAAGGATGATCCGAAATCTTGGAAGTAGAATGGACAAAATGCAAGAAACAGTTAACAAGGACCTAGAAGAAATAAAGATGAAACAAGCAACGATGAACAACGCAATAAATGAAATTAAAAGTACTCTAGATAGGATCAATAGCAGAATAATTGAGGCAGAAGAACGGATAAGTGACCTGGAAGATAAAGTAGTGGAAATAACTACTGCAGAGCAGAATAAAGAAAAAAACAATGAAAAGAACTGAGGACAGTCTCAGAGACCTCTGGGACAACATTAAACGCACCAACATTCGAATTATAGGGGTTCCAGAAGAAGAAGAGAAAAAGAAAGGGACTGAGAAAATATTTGAAGAGATTATAGTTGAAAACTTCCCTAATATGGGAAAGGAAATAGTTAATCAAGTCCAGGAAGCACAGAGTCCCATACAGGATAAATACAAGGAGAAATACGCCAAGACACATATTAATCAAACTGTCAAAAATTAAATACAAAGAAAGCATATTAAAAGCAGCAAGGGAAAAACAACAAATAACACACAAGGGAATCCCCACAAGGTTAACAGCTGATCTCTCAGCAGAAACCCTACAAGCCAGAAGGGAGTGGCAGGACATACTGAAAGTGATGAAGGAGAAAAACCTGCAACCAAGATTACTCTACCCAGCAAAGATCTCATTCAGATTTGATGGAGAAATTAAAACCTTTACAGACAAGCAAAAGCTGAGAGAGTTCAGCACCACCAAACCAGCTTTACAACAAATGCTAAAGGAACTTCTCTAGACAAGAAACACAAGAGAAGGAGAAGACCTATAATAACGAACCCAAAACAATTTAGAAAATGGGAATAGGAACATACATATCGATAATTACCTTAAATGTAAATGGACTAAATGCTCCCACCAAAAGACAGATTGGCTGAATGGATACAAAAACAAGACCCTTATATATGCTGTCTACAAGAGACCCACTTCAGACCTAGAGACACATACAGACTGAAAGTTAGGGGATGGAAAAAGATATTCCATGCAAATGGAAACCAAAAGAAAGCTGGAGTAGCAATTCTCATATCAGACAAAATAGACTTTAAAATAAGGACTATTAAAAGGGACAAAGAAGGACACTACATAATGATCAAGGGATCGATCCAAGAAGAAGATATAACAGTTGTAAATATTTATGCACCCAACATAGGAGCACCTCAATACATAAGGCAAATACTAACAGCCATAAAAGGGGAGATCGACAGTAACACATTCATAGTAGGGGACTTTAACACCCCACTTTCACCCATGGACAGATCATCCAAAATGAAAATAAATAAGGAAACACAAGCTTTAAATGATACATTAAACAAGATGGACTTAATTGATATTTATAGGACACTCCATCCAAAAACAACAGAATACACATTTTTCTCAAGTGCTCATGGAACATTCTCCAGGATAGATCATATCTTGGGTCACAAATCAAGCCTTGGTAAATTTAAGAAAACTGAAATTGTATCAAGTATCTTTTCTGACCACAACGCCATGAGACTAGATATCAATTACAGGAAAAGATCTGTAAAAAATACAAACACATGGAGGCTAAACAATACACTACTTAATAACGAAGTGATCACTGAAGAAATCAAAGAGGAAATAAAAAAATACCTAGAAACAAATGACAATGGAGACACAACGACCCAAAACCTATGGGATGCAGCAAAAGCAGTTCTAAGGGGGAAGTTTATAGCAATACAAGCCCACCTTAAGAAGCAGGAAACATCTCGAATAAACAACCTAACCTTGTACCTCAAGCAATTAGAGAAAGAAGAACAAAAAAACCCCAAAGCTAGCAGAAGGAAAGAAATCATAAAAATCAGATCAGAAATAAATGAAATAGAAATGAAGGAAACAATAGCAAAGATCAATAAAACTAAAAGCTGGTTCTTTGAGAAGATAAACAAAATAGATAAACCACTAGCCAGATTCATCAAGAAAAAAAGGGAGAAGACTCAAATCAATAGAATTAGAAATGAAAAAGGAGAAGTAACAACTGACACTGCAGAAATAAAAAAAATCATGAGAGATTACTACAAGCAACTCTATGCCAATAAAATGGACAATCTGGAAGAAATGGACAAATTCTTAGAAATGCACAACCTGCCAAGACTGAATCAGGAAGAAATAGAAAATATGAACAGACCAATCACAAGCACTGAAATTGAAACTGTGATTAAAAATCTTCCAACAAACAAAAGCCCAGGACCAGATGGCTTCACAGGTGAATTCTATCAAACGTTTAGAGAAGAGCTAACACCTATCCTTCTCAAACTCTTCCAAAATATAGCAGAGGGAGGAACACTCCCAAATTCCTTCTACGAGGCCACCATCACCTTGATACCAAAACCAGACAAGGATGTCACAAAGAAAGAAAACTACAGGCCAATATCACTGATGAACATAGATGCAAAAATCCTCAACAAAATACTAGCAAACAGAATCCAACAGCACATTAAAAGGATCATACACCATGATCAAGTGGGGTTTATTCCAGGAATGCAAGGATTCTTCAATATACGCAAATCTATCAATGTGATAAACCATATTAACAAATTGAAGGAGAAAAACCATATGATCATCTCAATAGATGCAGAGAAAGCTTTCGACAAAATTCAACACCCATTTATGATAAAAACCCTCCAGAAAGTAGGCATAGTGGGAACTTTCCTCAACATAATAAAGGCCATATATGACAAGCCCACAGCAAACATCATCCTCAATGGTGAAAAACTGAAAGCATTTCCACTAAGATCAGGAACAAGACAAGGTTGCCCACTCTCATCACTCTTATTCAACATAGTTTTGGAAGTTTTAGCCACAGCAATCAGAGAAGAAAAGGAAATAAAAGGAATCCATATCAGAAAAGTAAAGCTGACACTGTTTGCAGATGACATGATACTATACATAGAGAATCCTAAAGATGCTACCAGAAAACTACTAGAGCTAACGAAAACTACTAGAGCTAATCAATGAATTTGGTAAAGTAGCAGGATACAAAATTAATGCAAAGAAATCTCTGGCATTCCTATATACTAATGATGAAAAATCTGAAAGTGAAATCAAGAAAACACTCCCATTTACCATTGCAACAAAAAGAATAAAATATCTAGGAATAAACCTACCTAAGGAGACAAAAGACCTGTATGCAGAAAATTATAAGACACTGATGAAAGAAATTAAAGATGATACAAATAGATGGAGAGATATACCATGTTCTTGGATTGGAAGAATCAACATTGTGAAAATGACTCTACTACCCAAAGCAATCTACAGATTCAATGCAATCCCTATCAAACTACCAATGGCATTTTTCACAGAACTAGAACAAAAAATTTTGCAATTTGTATGGAAACACAAAAGACCTCGAATAGCCAAAGCAATCTTGAGAACGAAAAAAGGAGCTGGAGGAATCAGGCTCCCTGACTTCAAACTATACTACATAGCTACAGTAATCAAGACAGTATGGTACTGGCACAAAAACAGAAAGATAGATCAGTGGAACAGGATAGAAAGCCCAGAGATAAACCCACGCATATATGGACACCTTATCTTTGATAAAGGAGGCAGGAATGTACAGTGGAGAAAGGACAGCCTCTTCAATAAATGGTGCTGGGAAAACTGGACAGGTACATGTAAAAGTATGAGATTAGATCACTCCCTAACACCATACACAAAAATAAGCTCAAAATGGATTAAAGACCTAAATGTAAGGCCAGATACTATCAAACTCTTAGAGGAAAACATAGGTAGAACACTATGACATAAATCACAGCAAGATCCTTTCTGACCCGCCTCCTAGAGTAATGGAAATAAAAACAAAAATAAACAAATGGGACCTAATGAAACTTCAAAGCTTTTGCACAGCAAAGGAAACCATAAGCAAGACCAAAAGACAACCCTCAGAATGGGAGAAAACATTTGCAAATGAAGCAACTGACAAAGGATTAATCTCCAAAATTTATAAGCAGCTCATGCAGCTCAATAACAAAAAAACAAACAACCGCATCCAAAAATGGGCAGAAGACCTAAATAGACATTTCTCCAAAGAAGATATACAGAATGCCAACAAACACATGAAAGAATGCTCAACATCATTAATCATTAGAGAAATGCAAATGAGAACTACAATGAGATATCATCTCACACCAGTCAGAATGGCCATCATCAAAAAATCTAGAAACAATAAATGCTGGAGAGGGTGTGGAGAAAAGGGGACACTCTTGCACTGCTGGTGGGAATGTGAATTGGTTCAGCCACTATGGAGAACAGTATGGAGGTTCCTTAAAAAACTACAAATAGAATTACCATATGACCCAGCAATCCCACTACTGGGCATATACCCTGAGAAAACCAAAATTCAAAAAGAGTCATGTACCAAAATGTTCATTGCAGCTCTATTTACAATAGCCCGGAGATGGAAACAACCTAAGCGCCCATCATCGGATGAATGGATAAAGAAGATGTGGCACATATACACAATGGAATATTACTCAGCCTTAAAAAGAAATGAAATTGAGTTATTTGTAATGAGATGGATAGACCTAGAGTCTGTCATACAGAGTGAAGTAAGTCAGAAAGAAAAAGACAAATACCGTATGCTAACACATATATATGGAATTTAAGGGAAAATAATGTCATGAAGAACCTAGGGGTAAGACAGGAATAAAGACGCAGACCTACTGGAGAACGGACTTGAGGATATGGGGAGGGGGAAGGGTGAGTTTTGACAGGGCGAGAGAGAGTCATGGACATATACACACTAACAAACGTAGTAAGGTAGATAGCTAGGGGTAAGAAGCCGCAAGGCACAGGGATATTAGCTCGGGGCTTTGTGACAGCCTGGAGGGGTGGGATGGGGAGAGTGGGAGGGAGGGAGACGCAAGAGGGAATACATATGGGAACATATGTATATGTATATCTGATTCACTTTGTTATAAAGCAGAAACTAACACACCATTGTAAAGCAAGTATACCCCAATAAAGATGTTTAAAAAAAAAAAAAAAAACAAGCCTCAGTAAGGTTAAGAAAACTGAAATCATATCAAGCGTCTTTTCCAAGCACAACACTCAGAGTAGAAATCAACTGCAAGGAAAAGACTTACAAAAACACATGGAAGCTAAACAATATGCTACTAAATCAATCAATGGATCACTGAAGAAATCAAAGAGGAAACTAAAAAATAAATGGAGGGAGGACTTCCCTGGTGGTGCAGTGGTTAAGAGTCTGCCTGCTAATGCAAGGGACATGGGTTTGAGCCCTGGTCTGGGAAGATCCCACATGCCACGGAGCAACTAAGCCCATGTGCCACAACTACTGAGCCCGTGTGCCACAACTACTGAAGCCCACTTGCCCAGAGCCCGTGCTCTACAACAAGAGAAGCCACGCAATGAGAAGCCCGCGCATTGCAACGAAGAGTAGCCCCTGCTCACCGCAACTGGGGAAAGCCTGCCGCAACAATGAAGACCCAACACAGCCAAAACTAAATTAATTAACTTTAAAAAAATTAAATGGACAGAAGTGAAAATGAAAACACGTTGATCCAAAATCTTGGGGACCCAGCAAAAGCAGTTCTAAGAGGGAGTTTCATAGCCAGTGATACAAGCTTACCACAGGAAACAAGAAAAATCTCAAACAACCTAACCTTACACCTAAAAGGAACTAGAAAGAGAACAACCAAAGGAACTAGAAAGAGAACAACCAAAGGAAAGAAATCATAAAGATCACAGCGAAGTAAGTGAAATAGTTTCCTTGATCTTTTCTACTTTTTTTAGTCTAAGAGTTGGCTCTTTGAAAAGATAAAGAAAACTGATAAACCTTTAGCCAGACTCATCAAACAGGAGAGGGCCCAAATCAATAAAATCAGAAGTGAACATATGATCAAGGGATCAATCCAAGAAGAAGATATAACAATTGTAAATATTTATGCACCCAACACAGGAGCACCTCAATACACAAGGCTAATGCTAACAGCCATAAGAGGGGAAATCGACAGTAACACAATCATAGTAGAGGACTTTAACATCCCACTTTCACCAATGGACCGATGACCCAAAATGAAAATAAATAAGGAAACACAAGCTTTAAATGATACATTAAGATGGACTTGATATGACATTCCATCCAAAAACAACAGAATACACTTTCTTTTCAAGTGCTCATGGAACACTCTCCAAGATAGATCATATCTTGGGTCACAAATCAAGCCTTGATAAATTTAAGAAAAATTGAAATCATATCAAGTTACTTTTCTAACCACAATGCTATGAGATGTGATGTCAATTACAGGAAAAAATCTGTAAAAAATAAACACATGGAGGCTAAACAATATGCTACTAAATAACCAAGAGATGACTGAAGAAATCAAAGAGGAAATTAAAAATTACCTAGACACAAATGACAATGAAAACACGATGACCCAAAACCTATGGGATGCAGCAAAAGCAGTTCCAAGAGGGAAGTTTACAGCAATAAAATCGTACCTCAAGACACAAGAAACATCTCAAACAACCTAACCTTGCACCTAAAGCAATTAGAGAAAGAATAACAAAGTATCCCCAAAGTAAGCAGAAGGAAAGAAATCATAAAGATCAGATCAGAAATAAATGAAAAGGAAATGAAGGAAACGATAGCAAAGACCAAGAAAACCAAAAGCTGGTTCTTTGAGAAGGTAAACAAAATTGATAAACCATTAGCCAGACTCATCAAAAAAAAGGGAGAAAACTTAAATAGAATTAGAAATGAAAAAGGAGAAGTAACAACTGACACTGCAGAAATACAAAGGACCATGAGAGATTACTACAAGCAACTCTATGCCAATAATAACAAACAACCTGGAAGAAATGGACAAATTCTTAGAAAACCACAACCTTCCAAGACTGAACCAGGAAGAAATAGAAAGTATGAACAGACCAATCACAAGCACTGAAATTGAAACTGTGATTAAAAATCTTCTAACAAACAAAAGCCAAGGACCACATAGCTTTACAGGCAAATGCCATCAAACATTTACAGAAGAGCTAACACCTATACATCTCAAACTCTTCCAAAATACAGCAGAGGGAGGAACACTCCCAAACTCATCCTACGAGGCCACCATTGCCCTGACACCGAGACCAGGCAAAAATGTCACAAAGAAAGAAAACTAAAGGCCAATATCACTGATGAGCGTAGATGCAAAAATCCTGAATAAAATACTAGCAAACAGAATCCAACAGCACAGCAAAAGGATCATACACCATGGTCAACTGGGGTTTATCCTAGGAATGCAAGGATTCTTCAATATATGAAAAATCAATGTGATACACCATATTAAAAAATGGAGGGATGAAAACCATATGATCATCTCAATAGATGCAGAAAAAGCTTTCAACAAAATTCAACACCTATTTATGATAAAAGCCCTCCAGAAAGTAGGCATAGTTGGAAATTACCTCAACATAATAAAGGCCATATATGACAAACACACAGCCAACCTCATTCTCAATGGTGAAAAACAAACCATTTCCTCTAAGATCAGGAACAAGACAAGGTTGTCCACTCTCACCACTCTTATTCAACATAGTTTTGGAAGGTGTAGCTACAGCAATCAGAGAAGAAGAGTAAATAAAAGGAATCCAAATCAGAAAAAAAGTAAAGCTATCACTGTTTGCAGATGACAAGATACTATACATAGAGAATCCTAAAGATGTTACCAGAAAACTACTAGAGCTAATCAATGAATTTGGTAAAGTAGCTGGATACATAATTAATGCACAGAAATCTCCTGCATTCCTATACACTAATGATGAAAAATCTGAAAGGGAAATTAAGGACACATTCCCATTTACCACTGCAACAAAAAGAATAAAATACCTAGGAATAAACCTACCTAAGGAGACAAAAGACGTGTATGCAGAAAACTGTAAGACACTGATGAAAGAAATTAAAGATACAAACAGATGGAGAGACATACCATGTTCTTGGACTGGAAGAACCAACATTGTGAAAATTACTCTACTACCCAAAGCAATCTACAGATTCAAGGCAATCCCTATCAAACTACCAATAGCATTTTTCACAGAACTAGAATAAAAAGTTTCACAATTTGTATGGAAACACAAAAGACCCCGAATAGCCAAAGCAATCTTGAGAAAGAAAAATGGAGCTGGAGGAATCAGGCTCCCTGACTTCAGACTATACTACAAAGCTACTGTACTCAAGACACTATGGTACTGGCACAAAAACAGAAATATAGTTACATGGAACAAGATAGAAAGCCTTGAGATAAACCCACGCACATATGGTCAGCTTATCTTTCATAAAGGAGGCAAGAATATACAGTGGAGAAGAGACAGCCTCTTCAATAATTGGTGCTGGGAAAACTGGACAGCTACATGTAAAAGAATAAAATTAGAACACTCCCTAACACCGTACACAAAAATAAACTCCAAATGGATTAAAGACCTAAATTTAAGGCCAGACACTATAAAACTCTTAGAGGCAAACATAGGCAGAGCACTCTATGACATACATCACAGCAAGATCCTTTTTGACTCACCTCCTAGAGAAATGTAAATAAAAACAAAAATAAACAAATGAAACTTAAAAGCTTTTGCACAGCAAAGGAAACCATAATCAAGACAAAAAGACATCCCTCAGAATGGGGGAAAATATTTGCAAATGAAGCAACTGACAAAGGATTAATCTCCAAACTTTACAAGCAGCTCATGCACCTCAATATCAAAAAAACAAACCACCCAATCCAAAAATGGGCAGAAGACCTAAAAAGACATTTCTCCAAAGAAGATATACAGATTGCCAACAAACACATGAAAGAATGCTCAACATCATTAATCATTAGAGAAATGCAAATCAAAACTACAATGAGGTATCACCTTACACCAGTCACAATGGCCATCATCCAAAAAATCTACAAACAATAAATGCTGGAGAGGGTGTGGAGAAAAGGGAACCCTCTTGCACTGTTGGTGGGAATGTAAATTGATACAGCCACTATGGAGAACAGTATGGAGGTTCCTTAAAAAACTAAAAATAGAACTACCATATGACCCAGCAATCCCACTACTGGGCATGTACCCTGACAAAACCATAACTCAAAAAGAGTCATGTACCACAATGTTCATTGAAGCTCCATTTACAATAGCCAGGACATGGAAGCAACCTAAGTGTCCATCAACAGAGGAATGGATAAAGAAGATGTGGCACATATATACAATGGAATATTACTGAGCCATAAAAAGAAACAAAATTGAGTTATTTGTAGTGAGGTGGATGGACGTAGAGTCTGTCATACAGCATGAAGTAAGTCAGAACAAGAAAAACAAGTACCTTATGCTAACACATATATACGGACTCTAAAAAAAAAAAAAAATGGTCATGAAGGACCTAGGGGCAGGATGGGAATAAAGACGCAGACCTACTAGATAATGGACTTGAGGACACGGGGAGGAGGAAGGGTAAGCAAGGACAAAGTGAGAAGTTGGCATGTACATATATACATTACCAAATGTGAAACTGATAGCTAGTGGGAAGCAGCCCCATAACACAGGGAGATCAGCTCAGTGCTATGTGACCACCTAGAGGGGTGGGATAGGGAGGGTGGGAAGGAGACACAAGAGGGAGGAGATATGGGGATATATGTATATGTATATCTGATTCACTTTGTTATAAAGCAGAAACTAACACAACAGTGTAAAGCAATTATACTCCAATAAAGATGTTAAAAAAAAAGAAAAGAAACTGAGTTATTTGTAGTGAAGTGGATGGACCTAGAGTCTTTCCTACAGAGTGAAGTAAGTCAGAAAGAAAAACAAATTCTGTATGCTAACACATATATGTGGAATATAAAAAAAAAAATGGTTCTTAAGAACCTAGGGGCAGGACAGGAATAGAGATGCAGACATAGAGAATGGACTTGAGGACACAGGGAGGGGGACGGTTAAGTGGGACGAAGTGAGAGTGGCACAGACATATATACACTACCAAATGTAAAATAGCTAGCTAGTTGGAAGCAGCTACATAGCATAGCGAGATCAGCCTGGTGCTTTGTGACCACCTAGAGGAGTGGGATAGGAAGGGTGGGAGGGAGATGCCAGAGGGAGGAGATATGGGGATATATGTATAGCTGACTCACTTTGTTATAAAGGAGAAACTAACACCATTGTAAAGCAGTTATACTCCAATAAAGATGTTTAAAAAAAAGCAATGAAAACAGAAAAGTTACACCTGATACCACAGAAATACAAAGGATCATAAGAGACTACTACAAACTACTGTAGGCCAATAAAATGGACAACCTGGAAGAAATGGATAGATTCTTAGAAATGTACTATATCCCAAAACTGAACATAGAAGAAACAAGGAATACAGAGAATAATTTACCAGAAAACTACTAGAGCTCAATGCATTTGGTAAAGTTTCAGGATACAAAACTAACACACAGAAATTGGTTGCATTTCTAAACACTAACAACAACTATCATAAAGAGAAATTAAGGAAAGAATCTCATTTACCATTGCATCAAAACGAGTAAGATACCTAGTAATAAATCTACCTAAGGAGGTAAAAGACATCATACTTGGAAAGCTATAAGACACTGAGGAAAGAAATTGATGACAACACAGATGGAAAGATATACTGTGTTCTTGGATTGCCAGATTTAATATTGTTAAAAAGACCATACTACCCAAGGCAATCTACAGATTCAATGCAATCAAAATACTGATGACAATTTTCACAGAAAAAATTTTCAATTTGTATGGAGACACAAAGACCCCAAAGAGCCAAAATAACCTTGAGAAAGAAGAACAGAGCTGTAGGAATCATGCTTCCTCACTTCAGACTATACTATAAAGCTACAGTCATTTTAAAAGAGTATAGTACTGGCACAAAAACAGACACAGAGATCAATGGAATAGAGAGCCCAGAAATAAACCCACACACTTATGTTCAATTAATCTCTGACAAAGGAGTCAAGAGTATATAATGGGGAAAAAACAGTCTCTTCAATAAGTGGTGCTGGGAAAACTGGACCGCTACATGTGAAAGGATGAAATTAGAACATTATCTACAAGGAAAAGTAAACTCAAAATAGATTAAAGACCTAAATATAATAGTGGAAACCATAAAACCTTTAGATGAAAACATAGGCACAGCAGTCTTTGACATAAATTATAGCAATATGAAAAAAAAAAATTATAGCAATATGGTTTTAGATTTGTCTCCTAAACCAAAGGAAATAAAAGCAAAATAAATAGAACCTAATTCAACTTAAAAACTTTTGCACAATAAAGGAAACCAGTGACAAAATGAAAAGAAACCTATTGAATGGGAGAACATTTGCTAATGATATGACCAATAAGGGGTGAGAAATGGAATATTTCCTGCCATATTAGTAAACAAAGGATGTCAGGGTCATCAACAATTGCAGCCCTCTAACGTGAGCCCTGAGGGAACTCAGGAAGGAAAAGAATACCTACCATCTAGCAGCTATCAGACTGCAGCCATTCCCTATGGTGAGCCCTGAGGAAACTCAGGATGTGAAAATACAGGATACTGGCCCCATAAAGCTGAGGTGCATATCAAAGGAATGAGTTCAGTGAGCCCAGACTCTTGCATTTTCCCATACATAGAAAAGCACTAAATTCCTTAAAGAAAACCAGATATCCGAAAGTTCGCAATAATCTCTTGATGTTCCTGACTACCTGCCCTTTGTTGCAAAACTTCTATATAACCTGGTTCCCCGCCCTCACCTCCCTAAAGCAGTTCTCTCAGGGTTACTTGAGATGCTGCCTCCCAGGCTTGAAGCCCTAAAAATTCCCACTGAATAAAACATAACTCTCAACTTTTAGGTTGTGAATAATGTTTTAAAGTCAACAGGGGTTAATATGCAACATGTATAAACAGTTCATACAGCTCAACATAAAAAAAAAAAGCCTAACTTTTAAAACAGGCAGAAGACCTGAGTAGACATTTTTTCCAAAGAAGACATACAGATGGCCAACAGGCACATGAAAAGTGCTGAACATTGCTAATCAGAGAAATACAAATTAAAACCACCATGAGATACCACATCACACCTGTTAGAATGGCTATCATCAAAAAGAACACAACAAATGTTTACATGGATGTTGAAAAAAAGCAACCCTGGTACACTGTTGGTAGGAACGTAAATTGGTGCATCCACTGTGGAAAACAAAAAACTAAAAACAGAACCACAATATGACCCAGCAGTTCCACTCCCGTGTACATATCCAAAAAAACCCCCACCAGTTTGAAGAGATACACGTACCCCAATGTTCACAGCAGCATTGTCTGCAATTGCCAAGATATGGAAGCAACCCAATTCTCCATCCACAGAGGAATGGATAAAGATGATGTGTATAATACAATACTACTCAGCCACACACAAAAAATGAAATTTTGCCATTGCAACAACATGGATGGACCTGGAGTATATTATGCTGAGTGAAATAAATTAGAGGCATATACTCTGTTATCACTTATATGTGGAATGTAAAAAATAAAATGAATACAATGAGACAGAAACAGACATGCAGATAGAACAAGTAGTGGTTACCAGTGGGAAGAGGGAACGAGAGAGGGGCAATAAAAGGGTAGGGGATTAAGAGGTACAAACTATTACATGTAAGATGAGCAAGCTACAAGGATTTGTTGTACAGCACAGGGAATATAACCAATATCTTATAATACTTATAAATGTGTAGCTCTTAAAAATTGCAAATCACTATGTTGTACACCTGTAACATATAATATTTACATCAACCATATCGCAATGAAAAAAGTTAAAACAAAACTGTGTTCAGGTCTTAGTTCCCTTTCTAAGTTATTTAGCCAGGGCAACTCAGTGTCTGAGTTTTGTTTTCCTCATCAACATTTGGGGGTTAATAACAACACCTTCCCTAAGCCCTCACAGAATCAGTATTGCCCTATATATATTTTTTTTTCTTTTTTTTTTAATCTAACACCCCTAGCTTAAGAAGCACTTGTGAACAGTGTACCTCTGAACCTCATCCCAATCCTCAGAAATTATTCTCATTGTTCAGGACTAAAGGTGTCTCGCCAAAGGTCTCTCACCTTAGAGAGGTAGAACTGAGATTAAAACCCCATACCTTCTGACAACAAAGATTGTACTCAGGGCTTCCCTGGTGGCGCAGTGGTTGGGAGTCCGCCTGCCGATGCAGGGGACACGGGTTCGTGCCCCGGTCCGGGAAGATCCCATATGCCACGGAGCGGCTGGGCCCATGAGCCATGGCCGCTGAGCCTGCGCGTCCAGAGTCTGTGCTCCGCAACGGGAGAGGCCACAACAGTGAGAGGCCCGTGTACTGCAAAAAAAAAAGGATTGTACTCAACTCTTTGTATATGCCGAAAGAAGAATGAACAGAATATGTGAAAGCAAAACGGGGACCTGCAAAGCTACAAATTACATTTGTGATTCAAGATCTAGCCTCCTGTCTTCTCTCTCAGCAACTAACTGAAGACCAAAAGAATGAGACACCCTTTGCTCAACCCTCCTGCTTCCCCTTCCCCGACCTCCCTCCACCCTCAGTAAATGTTCATCATGACCCTGTAACCCACTGCTGCCTCCCCTGTGTCATGTGAGACGTCTGATGGCAAAGAGTCTGCCTTGTCTTTGGAGCTCCACTGCCCAGCTCAGTACTTTGCTGCTGGGCTGTACCACACAGGCCTGCAAGCCTTGTGGTTGCTCAGCCTTGAGACTGAGGACTCCAGAAACAGCAACAGAGACATCAAGGGTTTATCGTAAGATTCCCTGTCCAAGTCGGAAGCAAAAGGTCCTAGAGCGACACCCCACAGTGTTAAGGCTGTCGACAAGCAGAACCTGGCAATCTTCGCCACTCGGGGGAGATGGAGGCTACAATTTAGAGAAGGAATTGATGTCAGTTTGGCTCATCAGTTACCACGGAAGCCAGGACTGGGGCATGAACCTCACAGCCCCTCAGATTAACGACCATCACGAGGGCAGATGTTTCCCTTTAATAGACTAGCAGGTGGAGCCATTCTGGCCTAAGGATTAGAATAATCAGGAGCTGGGGCAGAGGGCAAGCACCTTCATGTGAGCAGGGTGTAGGCGAAGCAGGGACTGGTCCAGCAGGGGATGAACAGAGAGCAAGAGAACAGCCATCCTGAGTAGCCTGACCCTACACTCCATCCCTACATGCTCTGCATGACCCTTACCATCTTGGTCCACCCTCTTCTGCGATATCCCTGTGTTGAGTATGTACAGGTACACTGCAACTGGCACTGCAACAAGGCAATACAGAAACAGCTGCTAAAGAGTATCAAAAGAAAGCCAGGCACTTACTGGGTCAACTTTTCATGGAAGCCCAGAGGAGGACAATGGCACTTCACTGTAGACCCAGGTATCAGGCTCATTTTACAATGAGGCCCCCATTGTCACCCGGTCCAAGAACAGATTCCCTCCACTCAGACTCAGTACAAAGTAAAAGACGTTTAATATGCACAATACAGGGAAAATCATGACCACTAAGCAAGATACAAGCAGTAACAGTATTGTGAGATAATACCACCCCTGCCTGTGGGTTTTGCCCTGGCGTGCAGTACCGTCCTGCCTGTCCATCCTCAGTTCCCACAGCTGTGCTGGTATCTGGAGAGGCAGTGTGCCAACAGACCACAGAGTTAATATAATGGTGCCTTTCTCCAATTGGGGGCCCGGATTAACGACCTTAGTGGTCTTAGGTGGGGCTGGGTAAAAGACAGGTAAAATCTGTTAGTCCCCTTCTAATCCTGTTCCCCACAGGGCAGCAAACCCACACCACTGGGGACTTACCTGCCAGTCCCAGGGTCATTTTACAATGTGTTCCCCTGGGGGTAGATCCTTTTGCCCTTTGGCAAGGGCAAAAGTGAGTTATTGTCCTGACCAATAGTTGGCAATTGTCCTTCCACGGTCAACAGCTGAACTCAGATGGTGTTGACTAGCTGCTTCTGGGTGAACATGGCGTAGGCACTGAGACGACTGCTCCTGGGATGTTCAGCTATGGTTCTTAGGGCTTGAGTTAGCCTCTGATCCACAAAGGACAGAGTGGCTTTCTGACTCAGTTGTTTAAATACTCCATTCATCCTTTCCATTAGCCCAGCAGCAGCGGGGTGGTAGGGCAGGTGGAAATGCTAGCATGTGTCATTTTTGTCAGCTCATTCCTGAACTTCACGTCTGGTAACGTGGATTCCTTGGTTACTCTCAATGCCCAGGTGGGTTCTGTAAATCACACACAACTGTTCTAGACCCTGGATAGTGGGGGGGTTTTGCATTGCTCAATGATTCAGGTAGGCCTTTTTTAATGCGTTCTACCTGCTGTAATGCACCGTCAACTGCATATAGCCATTGTTCCACCACACTGTATCGTTGCTCTGCCGGCTTGCGTAGCTGGAGCCAGAAGCCCATGGGTACTTTGATTATTTTGCCCTTCCCGCAGGCCCCAAGCAAACCCTTCCAGGTAACTAGCCACATTCAATTCACAAGCCTGTACACGAGTTAACATCCCTAAAGCCTGTTTCTGTAATTGGTTAGGGGTGGTGGGTTGGGAGTATGCTTGTATTTTGTAGATAATCCAGGTCCTTGCATTTTGTCTGTATTCACCAGCCATACCTATGCAGTCCAAAGAGTATGGGATGGCTACTTTTAAACTGGAAAGAGACTCTGAGGTTAGCAGGATAGCAGCAATATAATGGACGAGAAAGATGCTTCTCATGGGAGTCAGCTGCTATGGGGCCCCAAATGCTAGCGGACAGCCACCTCGGGATTATCACCAACTTTCCATTTGCCGACATCTCACTCATGGGAGTTTCCCCGGCCTCTTAGCTGTCTTGCCAATTGTTGTGCTGTACCCAGAAGCCTGCAGTCCTTATATAGTTGCCCAGCCTCAAGCCTGAAGAAAGAGCCCAGAAACAGCGAGAGACATTGTAACCGCGTAGGACCCTATAGGGTCTGCCTGGGAAAGACCCCTCCCCCATATCCTCTGCTTTAGCTCCTCTCTGAAGTACCCAGCTAAAAGTATCTCAGGCATATTTCCTGAGTTTTTCAGGTGCTGTAAACCACCAACAAATGATAGAAATTAACTACTTGATGATCATGAACATGTAGCCCCTAGACCTACAGGCGCCTAAGGATTAATAAAGTTAACTGCCCTATTACCTCAACATCAACCAATCAGCATGGTGCAGGAGCTGATCACATACCCTCCACTCCCCCTCCACCTCACCTGGCCTTTAAAAATGCTTTGCTGAAACCCTTTGGGGAGTTTGGGGTTTTGGGGGGCATAAGACACCTGTCCCCTTGCACGGCCCTGCAGTGAAAATCTCTCTGCTCCAAGCTCCTACATTTTGGTATTGTTTGGCCTCACTGTGCGTCTTGCATGGGAACTTGCGTTCAATCACAACATGAACGGTTTACTGGATAGGGGATCTTACAGGTCCACAGCAAAATGTCCTGGAGTGACTCCCCACTGCATATGGCTGATGGATGGATGGTTTGCTACTCAGGGGAGAAGGAGGCTACCATTTATAGGGGGAATTGATGTCAGGTTGGCTCATTAGTTACCATGGAAACCAGGACTGGGACACGAACCTCACAGCCCCTCAGGTTAACGACCATCACCTGGGCAGCTGTTTCTCCTTAATTCTGGCCTAAGGACTAGAACAATCAGGAGCTGGGGCAGAGAGCAAGCACATCCATGTGAGCAGGGTGTAGGTGAAGCAGGGACTGGTCGAGCAGGGGAGGTACAGAGAGCAAGAGAACAGCCATCTTGAGTGCCCTGACCATACACTTGCACACAGTAGGCACTTAACATGCATTGAATAGATCAATGACAGAGTGGAAGAAGTAAAAGTACAAGCGAGAACAGGAAACACCCATGTAGAAGATTAATCCACTTCCTGTCTCTCCTCCTCTTCCTCTCCTTCCTTTTGTGTTTCTCAGCAAATATTTTTTGAGCACTTGCCTTTTGCCACCTGCATGAAGCACTAGGGACAAAGATGAACGAAGCCAGGTTTCCAGACAGAGCAGCTCTTTCCCAGTTGTATCTTTGGTGAAGACATGGTTAGACTTTGCACGCTCCTGAAGGAAGTAACAGGGTGTAGGGGTCCTCACTTCTCACAGTCCTAGGAGACAGAGGACAAGATATGGGTCTATAGTAAATTCACCTTTGACATCTACAAGGCCCATGCCTAGATCTTTATGATCTGGATTAGATCATAAAGAAACACCATTAGAAATCAGAAACAACATTCTAACATATCTCCCACTCGTAATACTGAAAAGTAGTGATTTTCAGTGGCGAGTTCACCTTTAGAGTCTTAAGTTTAAATGAAACTTACCCTGAAATCTAACACATAAAATATAGGCAGAGCTGCTTGGGTTAAAACAGAGTTAGAAAGCCTGGGGTCTCTCTACTCACTGCCTCCAAGATAATTCTTATTGAAACTTATAACTGAAAGGTCCTTTAGAGTCTTATTGATTCTACAAATGTAAGACAAATATAAAGTTAATTTTAAATGTTGATGCTTAAGCTCTAAGCCCACTGTTCTTTAATAAGGGCATTATAAACATTTTTATAGTATTTACATACGGCAGAAACTGACTAGATGCTTACCAACTCTTGATTTTCCCTCCTGGGCCCTCAGAATGGCTGCATCTCCTAACTTCCTCTGCAGTTAGGTGAGGTCGGATGATGGATTCTAACCGCTGAGATGTCAGGAGAAGTACTATATGCCAGTTCCAGGTCAAGCCTAAAACACAATCGTACGTACACAATCCTCCACACTCAAAAGAAATAAACTTTATTGCATTCAACTACTGATATTTTGGGATTATCAGTTACATGTTTTTTATATTTATAAACATGTATATTTGTACATATGTATATTTGTCTAGGCTGTCTAGAGTTGTATATACATATTTATAAATATATACATGTAACTGCATTAGTCAGGATAATTTATATTTGTATTAGTCATGGTAATTTATTTTCTATATTTTTAAATATATATCTCCACTTTTTTCCCCTACAAAGAATCCACATCAGCGGTTCTTAACCTTACCTGCATGTTAGAATGACTCAAGTAGTTCTTAAACTACTTAAACACAAACTTCCTTGTGTCCAGGAAGCATCCCAGATCCATCAATTCAGAATCCCTGGAGCTGAGATCCAGCCATTATCAGTTTTAAAACTCCAGGTGATGCCAACTTGCAATCAAGACTGAGAACCAGGGCTCTAAATCATTAGGCTCATTGGGAAAGCCAGGCAACTTGGGAAAATCCACCAGGTGATTTTGATATGCATGCCATCCACTGTTAACACAACATCTTGAAGGCCAGCAGTGTCATCACCTAATAATGTTAACCTTAACACCTCCTGATTCTGCAAACTGCATCTTTTCCCTGGAGTTTGGGGTGCACCCTCAGAAGGGAACAATCAAGTGGCAGTGAGGTGTGGGTGTCACACAGTGGTTGCCTGGACTCATTAACCTACCCCATGATAGTCACCTGACCTAGCCCTGCTGCTGCAAGATTGCAATTGTTGCCTCCATACTGGGTAGTTCCCAGGGAGTCAACATCTCCAATGTGAAGTATGTTCATAGCAAAATGTCAAGGAAACCCCTAAAAATATCTAAATCAGAAACATGGTCCAGTTAGCTCAAGTTTCCTCATCTGGTCTTTACAAAACTGGAAAATACAAATTAGTTCTTTTGAAGCAGACAGTTAACTGGTAGTGAAAATGGAAACTCATTTCAAGAAACAATTTTCTACCAAGAGCACGCAAGCTACATGGTGGAATATGGGACCAGGCCACCGCCAAGCCAGCTGACCTGCCTCCAGGCTCACACCACTCAACTCTGAAATGCTGAAATGACAACACGGTGCCACTTACCAGGAATGGGTGATGCGTTCTGTTACCTAAACTATAAACCTCTAATATGCCTCCCAACAAGTTTTCTGGTTCAGAAAACCACAAAAGAAAAACTAAAGACAAAAGAACTACAGAAAAAATGGGATGTGATTGCCAATATGAGTCAGAAAAAGGAAGTTTAAAATGTTTTGAATAAGAATTCTCAGGTGTATTCCCATGTACTTCACGTGTGAAGGATGATCCAATTATAGATGACAGAAAAGATGTGAAATAACAAATCATTCCAAATAAGTGTAAATGTTATGTTACATTTGACGCATGTAATAAATTCTGTGCATTGAATATGAAGAGATCCATTTCAATTTTAAAAAATCAATTTCTTCCTGTCTCTACTAAGTAAATATTAAGAAATACTTAAACAACATCTACTTGAAGGCACCAAATTATTAGCCTGCCTAGAGCAGCCACAGGCCTGTTTTAGCCTTCCTTGAAAACTCTTAACAGTTTTCCTCTAGAGCAGTTCAGACTTTAATGAACACACACATTAGCCACAGATCTTATTACAATGCACATTTTGAGTTCAAAGTTCTGGGGTGGGGCCTGAGATTCTGCATTTCTATCAAACACCCATATGATGCCAATAATGCTCCAATAAAACCTCATTTACGGGCTTCCCTGGTGGCGCAACGGTTGGGGGTCCGCCTGCCGATGCAGGAGGCTCGGGTTCGGGGCTCGGGTTCGTGCCCCAATCCGGGAAGATCCCACATGCCGCGGAGCGGCTGGGCCCGTGAGCCATGGCCGCTGAGCCTGCGCGTCCGGAGCCTGTGCTCCGCAACGGGAGCGGCCACAACAATGAGAGGCCCGCGTACCGCAAAAAAAAAACACTTATTTACAAAAACAGGTAGCCAGCCCACAGTTTACAGTTTTGTTACCAACCCTCCTGCGTCAGATTCCAGCAAGAGTTCTTCTGCCCCGGGGTCACTTACGCCAATAGAAGGAGACCAAGATCGGTTCAGAAGCCAAAGAAAGCTTTGCTCTTCGTCAAAAGATGGCGAGGTGCAAGCTCTCACTGTAAAGCACAAGCTCTCTGGAAAGGCCCTAGGCGGCGGCCTGCTGCAGGGAGGCTTTATAGGGTCCTCGTCAGCGGGAAGGGGGCGGGTCCGCGCAGCTGCGCGCTGCTAGCGCGGCTCAAAGG
This sequence comes from Phocoena phocoena, assembly GCF_963924675.1. Classification (NCBI taxonomy): domain Eukaryota; kingdom Metazoa; phylum Chordata; class Mammalia; order Artiodactyla; family Phocoenidae; genus Phocoena; species Phocoena phocoena. The sequence continues at coordinate 90,999,645 of NC_089220.1, read as the reverse complement.
CTCGAGATCACAGCCCCAGGCGCAGCGTCTCTGCGCACGGCCTCGCTGAGCCAAGGTGTCATGCGCAGAGCTTCTGCACGCAGCCCACCAAGCTCAAGTATCAGGTGCAGCCAATTCACGCTAGGAACTCGTCTGAATTGCTAGGAAGGCCTCTGAACGCGGTACCCTATGAGCAAGTGAAACTAGACTAAGCATGAAGGAAAAAAGGCTAGATTTTATTACCCAGGTTCTATTTCCCAAGAACTGTTAATGGGCTTTGCTGGTGCCAAACTCCTCCTCGGGCTTTTGTCTTGCTCTTCATTCTTGGGGGCCGATTAGAAGTGAAGCTCCATCTTCTGTAACATTCCTGCTGGTTTGGGTCGTCATCATAATCCCAGGTGGAGGAGCAGAGCTCCTCCCCAGCTGCCTTTAGATGTGTTTGATTGTCACCAGGATTTAGCCCTAACTGTTCATATCCCTGAGTGACCACCATTTAGAATTTTATAAATTCTAACCTTTTGGAGACAAAGGACACAAGACAATTTAGGAGGCATGGCCCAAGTATTAGCAAGAGAATGACAGTCACATGTCAAATTTTTCCTAAAAATTAAGGTATCTAGGTCTTTTGCCTATAGCAAAGGTGTGCCCCGATATCGAGGCTCAATGCTGTGGCCTGAATATCCCTGGTCACACTATTGTTTTTTGGAAGAGAAGCTTCTGGTCAGAGAGACGTTCACAGGCGGTCCATTGTCCCAGGGCAGAATGTGTAGTTAGAGTCCCCAAGTGGGGTCTGTTCCACTTAGGAGTAAGCTGATCTTGTGGGCTGCCAGTTTTCCAGGGTTTTAGATACACTCAGTCTCCTGTCAGGAAGGTGTGGAGGGTTCCATGAGGGCTTTCATGGTTTCTCCTATCTGGAGGGCATACTTCAGTTGTTCCATTTCAAAGGGGTTAGTTAAGGTATCCCTTTGCTTGGGCTTGCAGAATGGGGCTACCATACATAAGTTCAAATGCATTTAACTTTATCTCTTGAGGCTAACAGCATGCAGACCAGGGCAACTGGGATAATGTAATCCAATTTTCTTGAGTCTCCTGGCATAGCTTGGCTAAGGTTCATTTTAAGTGATTGGATCTCTCTACTTTCCCTGATGATTGGGGTCTCTCTAGGCTGAGTGCACGGTCCATTTTTTTTTTTTTTTTTTTTTTTTTTTTTGCGGTACGTGGGCCTCTCACTGTTGTGGCCTCTCCCGTTGCGGAGCACAGGCTCCGGACGCGCAGGCTCAGAGGCCATGGCTCACGGGCCCAGCCGCTCCGCGGCATGTGGGATCTTCCCGGACCGGGGCACGAACCCGTGTCCCCTGCATCGGCAGGCGGACCCTCAACCACTGCGTCACCAGGGAAGCCCTGCACGGTCCATTTAATGCCCAGCGTACTTGTTATCCCTTTTGTCATTTGAGACATGAATGCTGGGCCATTATCACTTTATAGGGATCCTGGGATCCCAAACCTGGGGATTATCTCTTTTAGGAATAGTTTAACCACTCTGGCTGGATGCCGTTTTGGTTCTAGCAGGAAATTCTTCTACCTGCCCTGAAAATATGTCCACTAGCACCAAGAGGTGCCTGAAGTTGCCCAGTGCTCTTGGTATCACAGTGAATCTGACAATCTTCTCCAAGATATGTCCCTCTGGTCTGAATGGGCCTTATCTCGGGCCCTCTGGGGGTCTGGTGTTAGGGGGGTTCATTGTGCTGGTGGGACATATCTCAACTATCTGACTGATTATATTTTTCATGCCATGAGTTACCATGACCTCAACTAACATGACCAATTATATAGGGCTTCTCTCCCATAGTGAGTTCCTTGATGGACCTCCCGGATGGCTTGACAAGCTGCAGTTTGGGAAGGAAGTATTGCCCATGTTTATTAACTAGCCACTCATTTCTGGGCTTTGTCTAATTCTTACTTTGTGTAGATTCAGGAGTATTTGGATGGATCCGGGCTCTTAGGTATGAGGCCTAGTTGACAAATTACTGGTTCTAGGGTTGCCATTTTGGCAGTTGTGTCCTCTTTGTCATTTATTACCTCCGTATTCCCTTTTTGATGACCCCTATAGTGAATCACTGCCACTCTTTTTGGAAGCTACACTGCTTCTAGGAGTCCCAATATGTTTAAGCCACGTTTTACCTGCTTCTTCTTTGCAGTAAGCTTACCCCCTTTCTTTCCAAATAGCCCTGTGTGCATGTAGGATGGCATACGTATACTGAGAGAGTCTCTGTAAACTTTTAAGACCTTCCCTGTCCCAAGCTCTGAGGCTCGGGTAAGGGCTATCAGTTCCGCCTTTTGGGCTGAAGTCCCTAGGGGTGGGCTTCGTGCCTCTATGACTTAGGTCTGTGAGATCACTGCATATCCCAGCCTTTTTCCCTCTTTCATAAAACTTTCCCATCCGTGAACCACTCCTCCTAGGTGTTTGGGAGAGGCTTACTTCCTAGGTCAAAGTGACTAGAATAGATCTTGTCTATGCTTTCTATACAGTCATGCTCCAAGAACCCCATTTCTGTGGGTAGCAGGGTGGCAGGATTTAGCATGTGACAGGTTTTTATGGTAGCCACTGGGTCTGAAAGCGTAGCCTGAACTTGAGTCAACTTTCTGGGGGATAGCCATTCTGTTCCTTTAGAACTTACTAAAGTCTGAAACTGGTGTGGATTCCATACAGTGATTGGCTGACCAAATGTTAACTTTTCAGCCTCCTTTAGTGGGGTTGTAGTAGCTGCTACCGCCCATAGGCAAGGAGGCCACCCCTTAGCAGTTTGATCTAAGTGTTTAGAGAAACAAACAGCCACCTGAATGAGGGGTCCCAGTTTTTGAGCTAATACCCCAAGGGTGATTCCCCTTCTCTCATGAATGTGGAGGTATCCAGATATGGCAAAACTTGGCCATCCCCAGGAAACCCCTAAGCTGTCTGCAAATGGCTTCTTTTCTTTCCTGGGGTAGGCTTCCCTGACCTTCTGTGAGAATGAAACCTAGGTCGGTCACCCTAGTTTGTGATATTTGAGCCTTTTTCTTGGACACCTTATATCCTTTATCATCTAGGTAGTTCAGGGTGGTTACAGTCTTTTTGTCAGAGGCATCCTTAGTAGGGTTGGCAATCAGAATGTCATCCACATACTGGAGGAGGGTGGATCTTTTAGGTCTTTAGCTAAAGTTTCCCCCAAAGATGGTGGGGAAATTTTTGAACACTTGGGCAGGCCTGTTTAGCAATATTGTTTTTGTTGTGTGTTTGGGTCCTGCCATGCAAAAGCAAAAATTTCTTGTGACTCTGGGGCTAACGGATACAGAAAAAGGCATCTTTTACATCTAATACAGAATACCAGGTCCTGGTGGATGGTAGAGTGGCCAGCAGGGTGTAGGGATTAGAGACTCCTCATGTATATCCTCAGTGGCTTCATTGACTGCCTGTACCATCCGGTATTCCCCGTTAGGTTTCTTTATTGGGAGAATGGGAGTATTACAGGCTAATTGGCATGATCTAAAAAGGCCCTCATCAATTGGGCCCTGTGTAACAGGAGCAGTGCCCAACAAGGCCTCCTGACAGAGAGCGTACATTTTCTACTGGGCCATGTATGTCTGGGCTTTAGGTAGACTATCACGGGAATGGCTCCTGCAGCTTGTCCTACCCGTCCCTGGGCCCAGACCTTGGGATCTGCTCCAGGGAGGTTGACTGGCCCTGTCTGGGGAGGTTTGTCCTCAGCCATTACCATTATTACCTTGTGCCCCCTGTCTAGGGGAACCCCAGTCTCCAGTTTGTATCCCATTAGGTGGATAGTAGCTCCCAATTTATGTAAGATATCCCTTCCTAGCAGGGGTATAGGGCATTTGGGAACGTATAGGAAGGAATGGGTAAGAGTATGTTTCTTCAATTTGCATTCTAATGACTATGAATGCTCATTCTTGGGCCTTCCCTGATACCCCCATTATTTTACAACTCTTGTGACCGAGTTTGCCTGATCTGGTGTTCAGAAGTGAGTAAGTGGCATCAGTGTTGCCTAAGAATTCGACAGGATCTCCCCCTATGTCCAGTGTCAGCCAGGGCTCCTTCAGGGTCAGTTGGAGTGCCAGCTTAGGAGCCCCTTGGCCCCATAATTCAACAGCTGTTCAAACCATGTGCCCTGGAGGGTAGTGGCCAGGATCTGTCATTTCCATCCCCCTGTGGGGACTGTGAGGGATTCTCCCTTCCAGTGTCCCTCTTGTTTGGGGTAGCCCATCAGGGCTCATTCTGCAGGACTGGAAGTTTCCTGGGTATCATCCCCAAACCGAAAATATTTAATCTTCCTATGTAATACACCCTGGCCCCAATACCAGCTGGGAGATGGAGAAATTTGGCCCATCAATGGGTCTCTAAATTACAACATCATTATTTTATTACCCAGATTCTGTTTTTATTTCCGGGGAATTGTTAATGGGCTTTGCTGGTGACAATTTGCAGTTTGAATTTTTTAAGTATTACTTATCTTGTTACTGAGTGTTTTTAGTGCAATCAAGTAGAGTGCCTCATTTGCCTTCCCCTGGTCCTGGCTCCCTTTGCAGCCTGCAGACCACACTTCCAGTAGTGACGTCCTGGTGGACTGCCTCTTTGTTTATTGTTCCTGGCCTGAGACCGATTCACGTGCACTTCACTTTCAAATCCATCTGTTATGCCATCCAGCCTGCCTCCACTTCACCCCACCAGTGCTCATCTCATGTAAAATATGTTCAAAAGCCCAACTTTTCAAGAAGGTACTGGAATGTGTTCTAATTATTTATGTCTATCTATATCTATATCTATATCTATATATCTATAGCTATATCTGTATAGTTTCTGAAATTTTATCTTTCCCTAGATGAAATTCCTATTTCAGGGAAATAATTTTTTAAATGCTTTACTACAGTTGTAGATGCTACATTTCCTGATGGTGTGTGTATGGGCACATGTGTATGTGTGTATATATATATACTCTTTTTAAAATGAAGTCCAAACATTTAAAAAGTTTTCTTGAATGGGGCCTCACGAAAAGTTTGCCTCCACTGGTTGGGCATTTGTTCTCTATCTAATATGATCAGAATACTCTGGAGTTACTCTCCTTTTCTTATAGAGCTTTCATCAGAAGAGTAGGAAATATGTTCACATGTAAAGCATGTCAAACATGGGGAGACTTAAAAGGAGCTTTAATTGCCTCTTCAACAGTGGGGGACAGAGTTAAGATAAGCTAAACTATGTTGGCTTAAAAAATGAGTTCAGATAATCCATCATTTCTTCATTGCTCTTATTCTTTAAATATGTGTCCTCCTTTTAAAAACACATTGACACAATTTCCAAAGTCTCAACATACCAGTCTGATGAGATGGTGGTTCTTCATCAACTTGATATTTTGTACTGAGCAGAAGTGTTTAGCAACATCTTCCAACTCAGAGATTTCATCATAAAACTTGTGTCTACAGCTCATTTATAAAACCATGAAAAAAGGTCACCTCCAGCAAGGTTTCCTCACTATCTGTTTCCAAAGAGCTCAATAATCGGCCTCTCCCTTCCCCGTCTGGCTTCTGCTGCACTGGTCACAAACCACAAAAACACTTTATCCAAATAGATACACCCATTAACTCACATACTGAGCAACAAGTTTACACAAAAATACACTTTAAAGGTTGTGGGTTGGTGGGAAGTCAAGGGAGCTGGACCAGTGGGAGGGGGTCGTAGGTGGAAGAGAATAAAGGAACCTGTGTGATGGGGTGGGTGATGGGTGGCCTAGGAGGGGAGATGATCAGAGAGGTAGCAAAGGAGGATAGTTTTGCCTATGCTTTAAACCAAGATAGTTTTTGCCTCTTAGTAAATATTTATTGAGATCTTCTATGGACTTTGCCCTGTGCTGGACTTTATGGCAAACTCAGAGGGAGTCTGCATCGTTGAACCACTACTCAAGGGATTTACAATCTAGGGTTAAGATTAACACACATGAAGCCACTGCATGAGAGCACGTACACAAACACAAAGATACAGAAAATATTTGATTTCTTCAGTATCTCAAGTACTTCAGAAATATCTTATTTATTCCTCATAATAATCCTGCAAAGTTAGGAACTACTGATCCCCTCTTATTGATGGAGAATCTGAGGCCCAGGAAGGGTAAATAATCTCCCCAACAACACACAGCTATCAAGAGGCAGAGATAGGATTCAGTCCTAGATTTATCAAACTTTGTTTTGATCTCAGTGGTTTAACCTAATAAGAGATTTTTTTTGGCCCAGAGTCTGAAGATATTCCTGGTTGGTTGAGCTTTTCTGGAAGGTTATTCTCCAGATGGTGACTCAGGAATCTAGCCCCTTCCATCCTGAAGCCCTGCTATTTCCAACTTCTGGCATCCAGAATTGTCCATGAAGAGGAAGAGTGAGCAATGAATGGCACATGAGATACTGTAACAACCCTCGCCCAAAACCAATATAAATCACTTTTATTTCATTGACCATAATAAGTTTCAAAGCCCCCGTAAGATGTAAAAGGGTTGGGAAATGGAGTGGCTGGGTAGCTGTGTCCCAGATACAACTTGACCTAATGGAAGGATAGCACATATCTTTGGCAGTCAGCTAGCTCTCCCTGCTACAAACTCCAAAGCCACTAAACGTCACACTTCTGAACCATATGAGGAAGAGCTAAATTATTTGTTGCTAAATTACAAGTTCCTGAAAGAAGTTCAAAGCAGTGGGAGATCACAGGGTTGGAGCAGAAAGAAAGGAACCTGAGTAGGGTGCTGAAAAGTGGGTATGAGGAAGACCTTTCCGTCTGAGAAGAAACAGAGTGAACATGCAAAGTAGGAAAGATAATGGTGCTCACAGTCATGTTACAAAATATATTTATGAGGTGTATCACATGCAGTGATATGTAATCACAGGCTAAGCTCCCAGGCGAGGGCAGCTCTCTGAAAAAATAGGGCTTAGTAAATGCTTTTCAGCTGATGCAGACTGCAGCCTTCCCAGGGACTTCTCAAAATGTAAACTCAGAGGCCAGGGACCATGGTTTTTTGTTTTTGTTTTTGTTTTTCATGTTGTATTTTGCTATTCAGCACCCAGAACTTGGCAATGGTTCAGAAAAGATGAATTGTGAATGTTCCATGGACAAGGGTAGGCTTTCAAAATGTGTGCTGAGAGATGGATAATCCAAGGTCTTCCATTTTCATTGTCCACTATTGGGCTTTTCATCACCTAAGTTGTAAATTCCTGGAATCTTGTATTATGTATCTTTTCCACAAAAGAAGTCCTAAAAACTGGTAAGGGAGCATACAGTGGAGGTGGTGAAAGATCATTTCCGTCAGAGGTGCTGGTGAAAGCTTCCTGGAGATGTGGCAGCCAAGCTGGGCTTTTGCATAGAGAGAATACCCTGAGTACAGGCACTGAAGTGGGCAAGGACAGGGTGGGCAGCAATACCAGCTGGCACGGACAGTGTGTAGGGAAGTAGAGCCCTGAGGTTGTGGTCGGGAAGGGCTAGAATGCTCATCTAGAGTAACTTGGAATACAGTGGGTTGTTTTGGGAATATTCGGAATATTAATCCAGCAGGATTGCATAGGATCGTTGAGAAGTTGAAAGACTGAGGTGGTGGAATAAATCAGGAAGCCTCTGACTTCCCTTTTTTCATTGCTCATTTACGATCATTTGGCTAATGCCCCCCTATCTCACTGGGCATTTAGGCATGAGGGCAAGGGCTTCTGTCTCAGTCATTTGTTGAAAGAATGAAATTCTGCTGGAGTCCAGGCAGGAGGCCTCAGTAAGGTAATTATTTGGGGAGTGGAAGGGAGGGAATGGATTCAAGAGCACCAGTGAGGTGAGAGGTCCTTCCCCTTGCTCTGCTGTTCTGTTGAATGACCTAGGGAGAGTCAACTCTCTCCTCGTCTCTGTTTTTTCACCTTTACCTGGTTCCCTACACGTGAACACTGAGGAGATAGGATTATAGAAGAGGTCATGGATGACTGAAAGTAAAAGGGCTTGTATAAGAGCTTGTTAAAAGAAAAGTGAAGCAAGCGTGACCGGGATCTCAAAGTTTTGGGGCTGGGTGACATCTTCAGGTGGTGGGTGCTGTGGCGGCTGTGGAATGCAGAGCCCTGTGGGGAAGCGGGAGACGTGAAAACAAATACCCGAGTCCATCATGTATATTGGAAGTGAGTGACTATAGAAGGTGGTTTTGCTTTGGTGGCTGGAAAAAAACAGTTACATATAAGAAATAAAACAGTTTTAAGCTTATAAAAGGCCACCAGGGCAAAAGGACATAGGGGATCCAGTGCAGCAAGAGGAGGCAGCAGCTTCAGTGGTGGATCTGGGTGAATAGGTGAGCCCTTCTATGCTTTAGCTGGTACATCTGTAAAAAGGAAATTATATGGTTCTTCCTGAAAGCTGCCCTGATGACTTCCCACACCCACCTACTTCCCTATCTCCCTCCTCTGAGCCAACGCTCTGTGCTCCCAGCTCTCAGGTGCCATAAGAATTGTTGCCTGGAATGGCCCAGCCCAAGTCTCTGTCTAGTTTTCTTATTTCTTTAGAGATACAGAAAGGGTCCAGGCAAGAATATGGATCCCAAGTCTTGCAAACTGCAGTGACTCATGTGGTACCTCCACCCCAATGTGACTTAAGTGATGCGAATTCCCTTTTGAGAGCATTGACACAGGATCCTGTGCTCCAAGGTTTGAAAAGTCCTACAGCTGAATCCCAGGCCGAGGTCTTGTACATCCGGAAAGTACTCTCCAACTCGCAAAGTCCTGTCATGTGGGCATGATCTCTCCCAGACTGAGGAAGGTAAACAACCCTATGAGCCCATGTTCTGGCTGCTGTGTGCTCCAAGGGAGGGGAGGCCTTCCTGACCACATGAGGTGCCCCACACCCTCTCTACTCCCTTTCCCACAGCCTTTCAACCCCCAGAGAGTGCTGGAGGAGATGAGCTAGTGCTCAAGCCTCCCAAATCCGGGTGAGCTCTGGTTCACCCACTCTATCTCCCAACCACAGCCAGCCAAGAGGAAGGATGCTCCCAACTCGGATCTGTGACTGGAACCAGAGAGTCTCTGGAGGCCAAGAAAATTGGGTCAGACTTCTGTGCTGGGATGGGAGATTCCTTGGAGTGACTGGGTATGTGTCAGCCGCTAAATGATTCCACTCTCTTCTCTCAGCTCCTAAGCCACCGCCCTCCCCTTAGGGAGCTCCAGTTGCCAAGGAGCACTGCCTTGCCCTGTGGCTGCTGCAGCACGCATGCTTAATAATACTGAACATCATTTATGGGGCCCTTAAAACGTGCAGGCAGCATGGTCACCACTTTACAGATGTGACCAGTTTGCCAGCTTGGGACATGAAATGAAATCACATTCTCTCAAACTCGAACATTAAATGGCCCTGCATCCGCATTATGTCTGTGCAGGAGCTCCAAGGCCCTGAGAAGAATCCTTCTGTCCAAAGGTCAGTCCAGATTAGTATGGCCTTAAGGCATTAAACCCAAACCTCGCCTAGTCTGCCAAGGAACCTCATTCTTTTTGGCTGTGGTTGCCACTGCTAGCGGCCACTGTTGAGATTCCACAAAATTCCCTCAAATCAATGACCCGGCATCTGAGGTGGCCACTTCCCATTTCAGGGACCAGACCCCTTCAAACAGGCATTTCCAGCAACGGTAACAAGTCCAAAATCACTGTGCATGTTAGAACATGCACCTGCTAAGGTCCACTGTCCTTTGTCTATGTGACCTCAACTTAGGAAATATTAGGCATCAAACAACAAGTGCCAGGGCACAGCTCCGAGTTTTATACACAGCATTCTGAGCTCACACACACAGTTATTCTTCCCAACTCAGCTTCCCATCATACTTCCTATTAAGCTATTGATATCATCCCTTAAATATTGAAGAAGGGACCACCTCTCCATATGTAACATCAACCCTATCTCCTGTCCAGTAGGACTAGCATATTTTTCAGGGAATCACCAACCTTATTATTTGTGGGTTATCTTTTTATAAATTCCCACACCCCCTTTGCATTTTACAAATGAGGAGACAGGTAGATTGATGTGAAGGAACTTTTGCAAGGCCACACAGCTAATAAGGGGTAGAACTGGGATTTAAACTCACCCCTGGTTCACAACACAGCACTGTTCCATCTTACTAACGTGTTCTTGGTTGGGACGTCCATCCAGCTCAAAGTCAAGAGAAGAGGCTCCTTAAGTAGGTAAATGTGTTTCTCTGTGGAGCCCCTGGACCTGGGGGAAATCATGTGGAGGTAGCCCAGCTGAAAGCCCTTATCTGAACTCCACTGGAGGAGACGGACGCTCCAGTGGCTTGTGAGTAGCCAGAACATGTCATGCTGCACGTGGGGTGTGGTGGTTGAGCACACATGTTGATGTTGAACTGTGGCCTGGCCCGGCACTTTTATAAGACCAACGACCTAGGCTCAGAAGACCCAGGAGGGTAAATGTGAGAGAATCTAAAGGCATTTGTGCCAGCTATGAGCCTCAGTCCACTCCTAGGCTGGCTTTTGGCCTCAAACTCAGCACTAGCCTCCTTGGCCATAATTGTCTCTGCACTGAGCCTGAGGATTTTTGGACAGAAACCATGGGAAGAAGGGCTTTATTTGGTCTCGCTTACAGTTATTTGGATATATAAACTTGACTTTTCAAGTATCACGCCTGATCACCCTCTTCTATCCCAATAAAGGCCCACAGTGAAACATAATGTGCTCCAAACAAGAAGTTCAGATGGAAAATATTTGAACAGAAGTTATATTTGAGTCCCAGACAAGAGCCAAGTAGCTGATGGTGAAATCAGAGATCGAGACTATGGATGGGTACAGAGGAGGGAAGGAGCAGGTGCCTCTGAGAGAGACCCATATTCTAGGGTGAGGGTGGAGGAACGTTAACCGGAAGTAAGTGGCGAACCGCCAAGCCAAAGCAAGTACAGGATCCAAAGCTGCCTGTATGGCCTGTCCATAAGGAATGTTGCCAAGAATGAGCCCAGCAGGGAAAAGAGGAGTTGAAGACTCACCAGCATCTTGCTTAGCAGTCAACAGCTGGGGGTGAAGTGGCGCCAGCTGTGCATTCTGGGCTCTACCTCTTGAGTAATTCAGATGGGGGTGTTTCTGTCCCTTAGATCTGGGAACAAGAGGCTTGAATCCTATCCCCACCCTCACCCCTACTTAGATTTTGGAAATTCAACACTCTCCCTCGGATTTCTATGAATTCCTGAGGACTTATATTATCACTGTATCCTCTGCTACTTAAGCTTCTACTTTCCAGAATGTTGCGTCTGTTGTGCATCATATTGACCCAGATATCAAACACAGTGACCTCCCTCCAATTTCTGCACACCTGTGTCCTCTCCCCTACTTCCAAAGTAGACTTTAAAGGATTTTGGTTTGAGGGGAAATGGAGGAGAGGATTCATCGTGGTGATGTACAGCAATTGTTATAGATGACAGTGTTTTATTCTTATTATATCTGCTTGCTTTGCACTTTTTCATGGAGTGAACACTTTATTACTACATGTGCCAAAATATGATATCTCTTTCATGACCTTGGGAGAATGGATTTCATAGTATAAGCATCAGATAATAACCATGAGTATAGCTTACATTTATTGAGAATGTACTATGTGCCAGGCACTATTAAGAAATTTATAAGGAATAATTCATTTTATCCAAACAACCATCATCATTTTAGAGGATAGGAAACTCTCTATTAACAGACTGAGTGGTAAAGTAACTTCTCCAAGGGTACACAGCTAATAAATAACAGGAGTGGGATTTAAGCTCAGGCATTCTGACTCCAGACTTTCACTTCCCACTAGTGCCTGCCTTGATCCCCTATCTGGAGCCCAACATCACTAGAGACAGTGAAGAAGAGCTACATGAGTACCTGGACTATCTGTGTGAGAAGCAGAAGGTGGAGGAAGGGGAGAGGAGATGAGAGAGACTGAGAGGTTATTAAATGGTCAACAGAATCTGGGTACTGAGAGAGAATGATCTATTTCATGAAGAGGCTGATTTTCTCCTAGAGTCATAGACTCTGGACCTGGATCAGAGCAAAGCTCAGAAAAGAAAAGCTCTAGTAGACAGGGGAGGTACCCTCAGCCCAAACCTGGAGAAACAGGGCATGAGAACTTAGCTGAGGACTCAGGTTTCCTGGAGGCTGTGCAGGAGGTTCTGTCTCTGTTCCATACTGCAGATATAAGAAGGTTCTTGGTTATTTGCCACTGATAATAGAATAGTGGCAAATAGGCAGGAAAAGCAGCAAAAGAGAGGTCTTCCTCTAGAGTCTGAAGATCTCTAAGTGTCCTTTGCTATTGATCTTTAGCTTCTAATCTTTTTAATTTAAAAAAAACTTTTAATTTTATTCTCTAGAAACTTATTTTCCAATTGTGTAAATGATATATTCTCACTGTGGAAAATTTGAAAAAAGGTATAAAGAAGAAAATGGTAATCTCTCTGAGACTCATCTCTAGGGGAATTAATCTTATAATAAAGGTCACACTGTAGATCAACAGAGAAAAACATATTTTTCCATAAATGGTGATGGGATAATCAGATGTCCATTTGGCAAGAGAAATGGAATCTTTTCTTTTGAAAGATCTCTATCTTTCACCATCATCATCATCAAAAAATTTCTGGGTGGCCTAAAGATCTAAATCTAAGCTACAAAAGTCATAGAAAGAAAAAAAAATATATATATACACACATATGAAATATATGTAAGAAATGTATATATATACATATATATGAAATGTATATGAAATATCCAGAACAGGAAAATATATAGAGATAGAAAGTAGATTATATAGTAGTTGACTTGGGCTGGGGGAATGTGGGGGAACTGGGAGTGACAGCTAAGTGCTGCAGTGTTTCTTTTTAGGGTAGTGAAAATATTCTAAAATTGATTGTGGTAATGGATGCACAATTATGGGACTATATTGAAAGCCATTGAATTGTATACCTTAAATGGGAGGGATGACATGGCATGCTCAAAAAGTTCTGAATGAAGAGAGTTTAACACAGGATTGTTTACAGAGGTGTGAGCAGGGTTAAAGGAACCACTAGGATGGCAAACCACTGGGGACTAACAATGGGAGTTCTTTACACTGCTGGGCCTGAAATAGCAGCAGGAGGAAAGAGTCTTACCAGAGCCTTGGGAGAGCTAGAACTGAAGAAATGCAGTGCAGCTGCTTCCAGAACGGTGGGAAGGCAGAGAGGAAGTCAGGGGAATTCATACTCCAAGCCTTGACCTTCTCACCCTCCAGACTCATGCTGCTGCCTCCCATTGGCCAAATGTTAATAAAAGCTGGAGGCCAGGCAGTCTGGTGATATAGTTCTTTTTTTTTTTTTTTTTTTTTTTTTTTAATGCGGTACGCGGGCCTCTCACTGTTGGTGGCCTCTCCCATTGTGGAGCGCAGGCTCCGGACGCGCAGGCTCAGTGGCCATGGCTCACGGGCCCAGCCGCTCCGCAGCATGTGGGATCTTCCTGGACTGGGGCACGAACCCGTGTCCCCTGCATCGGCAGGCGGACTCTCAACCACTGCACCACCAGGGAAGCCCGATATAGTTCTTAAAAAGACACAGAGCAAGGCAGAGAAAAATGAAGAATGGATCAGGATGGGAGGGTAGAGACGGAATAAAACCAGCACCTCCCACGACCAGCAAGTGCACTCAGAGGTTTTAAACAATAAAGAAGCTCAATACACTGTGTACAGCATGCGTGTACAAGAATGGTGGTAGCACCTTTGCGTGCAGTAGACCCAAACTGGAGATGACCCAAATGCCCATCCATGCTAAAATGGACAAGTGAGTTGTGCTGTGTCCATTCACACAAAGGAACACTGAAGCAATGAAGTGATGAACTCCACATACATAACGTGGAGCAAAAGAAACACGAAAAGTATGATTCCATGTATATAGAGTTCAAAATTGTCAAAGCTAATTTATATTGCTTGGGAATACAAACAGGACATATATGTAATGATTATCATAAAGGTCAGGATAGTGTTTTTTTCTAGGGAAAAGAGAGGATTATTTATGATAAATGCTGTACAAGGGGAGGAGGTTGGGGAGAGGAGGTCCTTTGGGTGCTGTCAGTGTTCTAGTCCTTGATCTGGCTGTGGTTGCACAGATGTTTGCTTGATACATATTCACTAAAAATATATTTTATCTGCATAGTCATAATTCAGTTAACAAAAAGGAAAACACTGTGGTATAATTTTCACATATTTTCTGGGCATATACATATATAGACACACACATATATAAAATATTTAACATTTCTGCACTTGCAACTTTTCTCACTAAACAACAATAGAGCATAAAGCTTTTCTGAAATCCATAAAAACTCTTTTCCAAGTTAATTTTAAGGCTTGGAATATAATATTGCCAAATAGTATATATTATAAATACCTAACTATTCCTGATTGAGAACATCTACATTGTATCAGTACTCTCATTTATGACACTTCTTACCTTTTCTAATGAGTAGCTATTTTAAGAAATTCTAACCCATACTTTCATACCTTGGCTTCATTTATGCAATGGGAGAAAAATGAAAAGAGTCTTAATTAAAGCTCCAACTGACCCCCAGTCTGGGTATGTCTCCCTAGATTAGCCCTTGTCACCCTTTCCACTTGTCCTTTATGCCATTTATCATCATTGTAAATATTGTAATTAGTTATCTGTTTACTTAGTTTTTAATGTCTATCTCCCCTACTGGAAACTCCATGAGGGCAGAGACCACATCTACTCTGTTGATGTCTGTCCTTAGAGCCAGCATAGAACCTGCCTGACATAAATAAGATGTTCAATAAATATTTGTCAAAAGAATGAGTGAATACATGAATGACCAAATTACTTTGTATCCAGTCTATCTGTCCTGTCCATCTTTGAAAATGAGTCCATTTCCTCCAGATAATAGCCTCACAAAATAGAGATACCACTGGGTGTCCAGCAGAGGCCACATGACCAATTGGGAAGGATGAGGGTGTGGACAGAATCCCTTCACTGTTTGTGATTTGGAATAGAGGTCTCGAAGATCCTTTGCCAAATCCTGGGATCTAAGGTCCTTTCCCAAATCCTGGGATCAGTCACCTGGCTCTGACAAAGAGCCAGGACTCAAGACGGGAAGAGTGGAACTTTGTATCTGAACAGAAAGAATTTGTTTAAAAGTAACTGATGAGTTACTGGAAGCCATTTTCTTACTGAAAAAAAAAAAAAGGAATTTTTTGGAAACTAATTGCACAAGTAAATGAGCTTCCAGGGAATGACAAAAAATGGAATCAAAATGTCTTAGAGGCAAAAAAAAAAGTATTACTAAAATTTGGCAATGCTTAAATAAAAGATGCTTTTTTTTTTTTTTTTTTTTTGCAGTACGCATGCCTCTCACTGTTGTGGCCTCTCCCGTTGCGGAGCACAGGCTCCAGACGTGCAGGCTCTGCAGCCATGGCTCATGGGCCCAGCCGCTCCGCGGCATGTGGGATCTTCCCGGACCGGGGCACAAACCCGTGTCCCCTGCATCAGCAGGCGGACTCTCAACCACTGCACCCCCAGGGAAGCCCAAGATGCATTTTTAAAATCATTTGTCTCATAAAACTAGGCCAGTAACTGTCCATGGCTCATGCTCTTCTTACACTCTGATTTGAGAAGTATTCAAAAAACTGAGTTTTTCCCCATTTATTGGAACTAGGGACAACTGACATTTCTTATTAGAATGTAAAACAGTGAAACATAGTTCACATATGTTACATAAAATTGTTTTTTTTTAAGAGATTTCCTCTGGAAAGAGACAGAATGGAATTTTCAATGGAAAATTGAAAATTCCCCAATATCAAGATGAGTCAGCAAATAACTTCCTGACAGCAACCTGGGAACCCTGTTGAACAGACAGACCTAATTTAATGGGAAATCAGCTCTATTTCCTGGCTTGCAGGAACTATTGTTATTTGCAGACGTTTTAGGTGATATGTCTATGTCTTTGCCTGCTGAAATTTATTAGGAACAGAGCATGATATTCCCAGGACAATATTTACCCACAGGAAAGTGATTACATCAGTCCTCTTCATCCCACCCAACCTCGGTCCTTGCATTCCCACAGGGTGCAAGCTGTTTGGTGCAGCTGCCAGCTTTTAATTAGAAATTCTCATATTTGCAGAGAAGTCATCAATACCTGGCTTCCTGCTTACACCTCCCCTAATACTGCCCCCGGAAAAAATATTAATTTCCCTCTTGCTCTAAAGGAAAATGCTTTTGCCAAGCATTCTTAATCTTTAGTGATGTGTTTACTCAAAGGGAGGTGGGGAAGGCAAAGAGGAGAAAATAGAGGAGAAGCAATCGTGGGTTCTCTCCTTTGAGCTCTGATCATCCAAATAATGTTGCCGTTTCCTGGTGCTCTATCTGGTGCCCTCTTATTTCTGAGATGACACTGTCCACTATGTAAATTACCCGTCTATTCTTAACTGGTAGAATTAATGCCTTCTATCCCCAATGGGATGGGCCTAAGAGACTGAATACTTGAGTTTCTAGGTCCTCGGGCAATGACACCAATCTGTTTAGTAGGTCCTTATGTTCCTCCTAACTCTGAATCCATGTGGTTGTCTCAAATTTCATTCAGCTCAAAATTAAGTTTTCCTACAAAAATGACATAAATGGGGGGCAATACCTAGTTCTCTGCAGTGAGAACAGGACCAGATGGAGTTGAAAAGATGACTGTTTTCCCCTCTCACAAGCCCAGGCTTAACCAGCCACAGACACACTTTCAAATGTATCGGTCACCTTTCATCTGTTTGCCCTCTCTTTTTCTGGGAATAGCAATGCCCTCTCTCTGGGAAACAACCTCAACACTTCTCTAACCAAGTAGATCTTACTGGGGCAGATAAGGCTTGCTCCACCTGAGAGTCTGCCCAAGGTTCTTATACCCTGAGAAGTTGTCATATTTCTCTAGCAGGATGTCCAGTGAAGCATAACTTAAAAACATTTTTATGTATTTAAAATCTTATGTAAGTTGAACACATTTTACTGTATTTACATGCATACAGCTTTTGTGCCTAGGTTGATGCAGAAAATCACTCTGGGAAAGATTATCTTTGATGTTTCCCTGTAATACTTGAATGGTCTCAGCTGAGCAGTCTTGGATGCTCTCCAGGGAGAAGGGTATGGTTATACACTCCAGTCTCAGAACCACTGGGATGTCTGTGGAGTTCAGCAGGATTAAAACCCTTCCAGTGCATCAAGATGGCCCTGATGGAGACTCACTGGGGTATGAAGAGCCCCAAAGAGGACATCCTTATGCAGGAAGGAGGAGTCTGGATCAGTGCACAGGGATACTGTTTGGTGGGAAATGCTAGTTCCAGGAGCACAGCTGATGTTACAGTCTTACTTGTTCATCTCAGAGCAGCCAAGCTGGTGAGGTTGCTGTGTTTGGGAAGCAATAGCTGATCCTTGGCATATAACCAAAGACAGCCTAAACCTTGGAGCCCAGTGGTGAGGTGTATTCAGAGCCAGTACAGGGCTCACGAGTTCTCACCACAGTGGACAAGAATGCAATGGATTCTACCATCTACACCAGGACATTAGCAGCACAAATATTCTGGAGCTTAAAAGCTGGATCAACTATTTAGACTGAACAAGACCCTCGGGTTTCTGTACAATTCAAGTTGTGGGCAAAGTCTTCAAGAGGAAACACCAAATTTCCTGCTGATATGGGCAGGTGGAAAAGGTTGTCCAACAATTAACTGGAACAAATAAAAATGTTCCCATTAGGGACCAGATATGTACCGAAATTGGTTAAATGAGTCATGTTAGTGACATTTTTCATACTTACCTCTATACCCAACTATTCACTCAAAAGATCCTTAAAAAAAACAACAACTTACTCTCTGTCAATGGTATAAGAATTAGAAAAGAGAGGGTGCCTTTATATGAATGCTTATCAGTTGGGAGGTACTTGCAGCAGAACACTGAATGCACATAACTTGAAAGTGTTTATACAGCCCCCTCCACCACCACGTGATCAGGTATTTAACTGTGTCTGTTACTTCGGGGTTAAGACTGAGTCAGCTCCATTTCTATGTCAGTGGAGACATATTCTATATATGAACAACCAAGACCTAAGAGAACAAACGCCTGAAATCAAAACTTAACACTTCATGCATGGTTTTAGCAGAGTGGTTTATGAGCATAAACTCTAAAACTAAACTGTTTTGGTTCAAATCCCAGCTTGACCACTTACTAGCTGTGTGACTTTGGGAGAGTTACTTAAATTTTCAGTGCCTCTCCTACTCATAAAATAGAAATAATAATAGTACCCATTTCATAGGCATGTAGAAAAATTAAATGAATGAAACATGTAAGATTCTCAAAACAGTGCCTGACACACAGCAAACACTCAATAAAGATTAGCCAGTATTATTACTATCAAACATACTTGCTGACACAAGATAAATAATTGTATTGTGGTTAGTAATAATAGCAAGAGCAGACATCTATCACGTTTGCTGTCCCCCCCCCCCCCGCAAACAAAATCCTCCTTATTCTGGTAATAACATTTTTTTTTCTTTTGTGGAAAATATTAGTTAAGGAAAGGACACTTAGCCAAGTCCATCTAACGAGATTCAGCCCAGTGAGTTTGTTGTCATTTTTGGGATAGGGAGGGTCTCTATTAGAATTATTAGCTGGGAGGATGGTATAAGACAGACTGCAAAGAGCTGCATCTGAGAGGCCTACCTACAAGTGAAGGTATCAGGGTATTTGGTATCTAACATCAGTTGCATCAGGTATCTATTGCTGCATTAAAAATTAAAACTCAGAACTTAGCAGCTTAACACAACACATTATCTTACACAGTTTCTGAGGATCAGGCATGCAGGAGTGGCTTAGCTGGGCAGCTCTGGCTCAGGATCTCTCATGCAGTTAAATTGTCGCTAGGGGCTGCAGTCAACCAAAGGCGTGGCTGGGGCTGGAGGATCCACTTCCAGAATGGCACACTCATGTGGCTGTTGTCAGGAGACTTCAATTCATTACCAGGTGGGGCTCTCCACAATGCTGTCCACAACATGGCAGTTGGCTTCCCCTAGCGTGAATGGTTGGAGAAAGGGGGAGAAAGAGACAGACAGACAGAAAGACAAAGACACTAAGAGGGAAACCACTTATGTGTCTTTTATGACCTAAATTTGGAAGCAACATACTATCTCTTCTGCCATATTCTATTGGTCACACAGACCAACTCTGGTACAGTGTGGGAGGGAAACACACAAGCATATAACCAGAAGGCAGAGATCACTGGGGGCCATCTGAGAGACTAGCTACCACAATAACAGAATCAAGAGAGGGAAGGGGAGACTGAGTCTTATTGACACTGCTTGAGTCCCTAGAATATCCATGCCTTTTATGAATCAATAAATACCTTTCTGTACTTGAGTTCTGGGCTGTTTTTTGTTTTGTTTTGTTTTGTTTTGGTTCATTGCTACCAAAATGTTCTTGACTGGTACAGTTGCTAACTTTTATTGATCACATTCTCAATGACATGGAGTGCCTCGCCGTGGATTACTTCATTTAACCCTCATGACAACTCTGTGAGATAGGGACTATTATTATCTTATTGAGGTATATTTGACATACGATATTAGGTTAGCTTCAGGTGAACGACATAGTTTTCTGACAATCAAACACATTATGAAATGATCACTATGACAAATAGGGAGTATTATTTTTAATCTTCTTATCCCAGATGACAAAAGGGAGACTGAGAGAAGTTACATGGTTTGGCAAAAAGTCATGCAGCTGGTAAGTGGTAGATGCAAGTTTCAAATCCAGGTGATTCTACTCTCAAACCTGCTCCTTTGCCACATAAAAGATTACTCTTCGTGCATTTCTCCTCTTTGATTCAGTTTGAGATCTTTTCCCTGTGAGATGAGCTCTGAGCTTGGTTTCTGCTGTGGAGTGGCTCACACACAAGCTTGAGACTGGGCTCACACCCACTGAGAACGGGGTCCATTGCCCAGGACAAAAGCTGTCTGGATCACAGGAGAGAAAATGTTACTCTGCTAAACCATTCCCACTGTGGCAACCGTGGTGCATATTCAACAGAGAGCAGGGCCAGCCAGTCATCCATCACCAACCCAAAAGTTGCCTTCAGTTTCTGATCCCAGTAATTGAGGACATGTGTTACTCTGCAAACAGTACTGATGGGAAATGGCTGATAGTTCTTCCCCTCTGAGCTTGGGAAATGAGAGGGAAGAGGAGGAGGGAAGGAAGGAGGCTGTACATTTTCATTTTCTTATGTTAACAACTCTAAAAGATTAAGGGTAGGAAGGGAATGGCAATAGAATATAAAAATGCTTTGTGTAAGGTTCACATTGACTCGCACTGTTAACTCCACTGTGGTTTATTAGTTCATGGGAAAAAATGACAGAAAGGAATAAAAACCTGACTATGAATCCAGTATCAACAATTCGCAGCCATAGTAACAAAGAAAGTGCAACTCATGAATTGAAAAAAGAAAAAGCAAGTGTGTGTATGAGTGTGTCATCGGAAGGATGTCAGGAAATGGTTACTGAGTGAAGAAAGCAGTTAACCCCTGGTGGCTAAGAGGGCAGCTCTGGATCGGCCGAGTACACACTGTGGCTGACATGTACATCAGGAGTTGGCAGAGAAGTTCTAATTCCTATTTGATAGACTTTCCAACTCAGCTGTAAAAATTCACTCAAGGATAAAATGACGTAAAAAAGGCTCTGCCTAACAAGAATTTCTTGGGTTTTTTTTTTTTTTTTTGGTTTAAATCAAATTTGGTTTGCATTAGTTCAGCCCAGCTTCATTACAGGAAGACAATAGGGTGTGCGGCTTTTCATGTGTTTCCACAGCTAGCTCTGGAATGACTTGGAGCTGCCTTGTGAATACGATTGTGGATAAAGTACAGCATCTCAGAGTTCAGAACCACACCCCATCCTCTTCACCTTTGAGATATGTCATCCGTTTCTTATTTGGGTA
Organism: Phocoena phocoena; assembly: GCF_963924675.1. Classification (NCBI taxonomy): domain Eukaryota; kingdom Metazoa; phylum Chordata; class Mammalia; order Artiodactyla; family Phocoenidae; genus Phocoena; species Phocoena phocoena. The sequence goes on along the minus strand of NC_089220.1, from coordinate 90,978,667 downwards.
GCCAGATGCCAGCAATGCATTGCTCCAGGACCCTGAAAGGGAGTCAAGCAAGTGCTAGTGGTTTTGGAGGTCTGGGAGCAATCACCCACATGGGAGTTGTGGGCAACTTAGGAACCATCCAATTATCAAATTCGGGGCTGGAAGCATCTCATTGGTCATCTAGTCCAATGAGCCATATGATGCTTGAATTTTCCTTTTCCCCCAAACTTTGTGCCATGCTCAGACCCCACCCTTGGGAAGGAACTCTTCTCCCCTTGGGGCAATCCGTATAGTTTTGACTGCAAAAGACTCAAATTGAGTAGACATCTTTCTCCCTGTAAATTACCACTCACAGCCCCGTAAAGCAAGTCAAATATTCATACATTTGAGGATGAATGGATATTTTTTCCTCAGAGGACTTCTCCAGTCTAACCATAAAGATTTCTTGATCATCCTGCATTTAACTCTTCTGAACACCTCCAGGGGACCTCCTAAAGTATAGTCCCTCAGATGAGCACAATACCCAATGAATAGTCAGACTGTCCAGGGAAGGGGAGTAACACCATTATTAGCTCCATCATTCTGAGATTTTACTTTTGTTTACGTAGCCTCATATTTAAATGTTTCTAACAGCTTTATGGTATTCTGGACTCAATGAATTTACTTCCCACTAAAATGTATGTGATAGGCAAATTAATAATACTTCTGATTATTAATCACCAATTCTGCTGTACTCCCCAGGCACATGGGAGGAGCACATGTCCCAACGCCTTGAAATTACCTGTGGTCCTGCGACCAGCTTTGGCCAATGAAAAATGAGCAAAGGTCTCATATGTCAATTCAGGGCAGAGGCATTTAAGTACTCATTCTCAAGTTTCCAGCCCACTTTTCCCCATCACAGCAACTGTCAATGCATGTGTTGATTAGGAAGTGTCACGGATTGAATCAAGCTGGAATGTTGAGCCAGCACATGGAGGACAGATGCACTGGTGCACTGCCTGGACATGCCATATACTTTGCTTGAGTAAAAAAACTTTTGTTGCATTTTGTGCAAGATTTGGGGATTATTTGTTGTTGCAGTATAAACTAAACTTTCCTGACTCAATGTATAAGTTTTTTTCATAAGTAGAATCAGATTTCCAACTCTACACATCTCTCTATACCACCTTTTTATATTTTAATATCAATATATTAATAGTGATATATTAATATTCTGATTCAGGCACTTATATTTGTTTTTCTCATAAAAATTAGTTTTAATCATGTTAGTCCAATGGACAGTTCTATTAAAAAGTTTTTTTTGTATTCAATTCCATCAAACAAGGGTATTCACTCTTCCTACTACCTCCCTTGCATCTGAAACTCTGATAATAAATACTTCAGGACTGGAAAGAAGACATTTATGATGACTTACTTTTCTCAGCTCTCTATTCTCACAGTAATGTTCAGCCTTAATAAAGACAGTTCCAGGCTTTCTTAACTCAGCATAGAGGTTAAAAAAAAAAAAAAGTCCCTGGGGGACCAGTAATCACTGGAGTCTTAGTTTATTAGCTTGATAAGATCTCAGTAATGTAGGCAAGACATAACTATGGGAAAAGTATATAAATGATTCACTTTATTCAACTACAAAATCATTCTATTTTGAGTACTTTTGGGGGAATCTAATGATAAATAAGACTTTTACTGTTCTCAAGGAGTCTAAAGCATAGACTTGTGAAAAATTTAGGCTGAAATCAGGTTGCTTACATTGAGAAACAGCTCCAGCAATATCATTGTGGCTGACACTGCTGGTTGTGCACCCAATGGCCATCCCCCTAATTCCTTCCTCCTTTGGTTAACTCCAAGGTTAACCAAACCTTGACTTTGTTCAGGTATCAGGAGTACATGGGCTTTAGGAAATATAGGCCCCTTCCCCCCAGAGCAGTTATGGGAATTGTATTTTCTTTTGCCAGTCATTGGTTTGGGAATGGTCATGTAATACGATTTTGGCCACTGAGATGAAGGTGAAGCCTGCAGAGAAGTATCTGAGAATTTTTTTAAATTTTTCTTAAAAAGGGACAGAGAGAAATAGTGTTCTCTCTTCCAGCCTTAAATATGAGTGTGTTAGAACATGGTTCCTTGAGCTGCCCCAGGCATCTCTCATCATTAGAGGATAAGCATGAGGGTAAAAACGAACAGAGTTAGCCAAGCAAGTCAGAAAAGGTGGAAAGAACTAGGTTCTTTATCACATGGCTGAGGTGCTGAATTAACAAGTTCAGGAACTTCTCACCAATAGATTTCTTATGTGAGATAATACATCTCTTTATTACTTAAGCCATTTTGAGTCGGTTAGGTCTTTTGTTACTTGCTGTCAAAAGCATCCTGATTGATATTATCATTAAGATGTATTTTATTATAACATCATTATGCTGTTTTATAAAAAGTAGAATCATAATAGGAGGATGAGGAAAGCAGCAGTAGTAGTTGCAGTAATAGTAGAAATGATAATACTCTTTTACAGTTATGAGAACCTACTTTGTATGAGGCACTATGAGAATCATTTTAGACAGTTTTTTCCTTTACTTTTCTAATTCAGGACCATATCTCATACATTCTGGATTACCATGTTACTCTGCTCTGTCTCCTGTGCTCTTTTTTACCTAGACCCTGACATTCAAAGAAACCAGGACATTGGGTTGTAGTTACCATGGTGGTCTCAGTCCATTCACAGAGAAGGTACAATGCCGCCCTTTCTGCATTTCACTGGTGCTGTCATTGGGTTGTCGCCACACTGGGATCTGCTACTTCTGGTGCTTGATGGAGAAAGATGGGGTACAACAGCAATACAGGTTCTTAATGGCCTTAATGGTTTCTGGCCAGTGTGAGGGTTTTAACTCACACCTTCCTAAGTCGGTCCCTGGTAGTAAGAGGGAACCCAACACTGCTGCTTCCTGTATTCCCCTCCAGGCACACAGGGCTACCAGGGAACTATGGCACAAAAAACACGAGTAAACAGGATGAAAATTTATGTTTACAGTTTTCCTTCCACATTTCAGCAAGGAGGCCATCTGTAAAAACAGAACATTCTCAGTGTCATCACCCAAGAAAAGAAAACAAAGGCATGTGGGCATTTGGGATGATGCTTCCTGGCCCTCTTGTCCAATTCCAGCTGCACTAGACCCAATAAATAAATTGCTCTTCTAATTGGTCATAAAATCCCAGCTTGGAAACAGTCATGTTTGTTTTCTAAGAAAAGATATTCTAGTGCCAGAAGTCACCACCTCAGCCATTTTATTCTGAGGGAAGTGGGGGTTAGAAAAAGGAAAATGAACATGTAGTGTGTGGTAAATGTAAACAAAAAAATTAATCCCTGGTGGTTGCTGAATATGCTCTGTCATAAATAGACACAAAAACATAAAGTAGGGCCTGATTTAATTTTATATTTAATCAAAGTAAGAATAAATATGGTTTAAAAAAACATAGGGAAGAGCTTTAAAGTGATAGTTTTTCCTTGTACCCTTCCCACCCTACCCCCATGTCATGCCCCAGAGGCAAGTACTCTGACATCCATAATCCTGGATAATAAGCATAAATTTCTATTTCTTGATCTATCAACTCTAAATGATACCAATTTTCTCTTAAAGTGATGATTTAGCTCCTTTATATTATCCTTCACCTTCCCTCCCCCTTATCCACATGATCTTTAATAATTACATTACTACTTTCAGTTTTTCCATTGGCTACCTTTATACCTTTAAATAACACATTTATATCACTATTTCATTCTCCATAAACCTTAGTCAATGTTTCAGTCCCTTTTTATCATAGGATAAACTATGACTATACACATAATCTTTGCGTTACCAAAGCTGTTAACATTTCTTTATGCTCCAGTGCCAGGCATGTGTGCTGTGTATTTATTAATTTTAAAAGATAAAAGTGAATACACACATCTTGAGTTGAGTGTCCTGTGAGGAGCTTCAGCACACATCCCGAGCTGAGCTGTTGGCTCAGCCGTTTCACGAGGAACTCTGGTCTGAAGGGCAGGGGGCAAGGCCTCTGCATGGAGCCCGCCATGAGCAAGCAAAACAGACTAAGCACAAAGGGAAAAAAGGTGGATGGGCTAGGCCTGTAGTGAGATTGCCAGATATATGACATTTTCAGATGAAATGTGGATCCTCTAGCAACAGGAGGAATGGACGATATCCCTAAATCTGCCCTCAAGCTTTTCATTGATTGATCTGTGAGTATGGAACGCTTCAAAACTGAATAGTGTAAAGAGAGATGACCTTCAAGATGGTGGAGGAGTAAGATGTCGAGATCACCTTCCTCCCCACAAATACATCAAAAATACATCTACATGTGGAACACCTCCTACAGAACACCTACTGAACGCTGGCAGAAGACCTCAGACTTCCCAAAAGCCATGTGGCTGAAAGGGTCTTGGTGCTCTGGCCAGCTGTCAGGCATGAGCCTCTGAGGTCGGAGAGCCAAGTTCAGGACATTGGACCACCAGAGACCTCTTAGCCCCACATAATATCAATCAGCAAGAGCTCTCCCAGAGATCTCTGTCTCAATGCTAAGCTCTCCCAGAGGTCTCTGTCTCACTCAATGACCAGCAAGGTCCAGAGCTGGGCACCCCGTGCCAAACAACTAGCAAGACAGGAACACAACCCCACCCATTAGCAGAGAGGCTGCCTAAAATCATAATAAGTGCACAGACACCCCAAAACACACCACTGGACAAAGTCCAGCCCATCAGAAAGACAAGATCCAGCCTCATCCACCAGAACACAGGCACCAGTCCCCTCCACCAGGAAGCCTACACAACCCAATGAACCAAACTTACCCACTGGGGACAGACACCAAAAACAACGGGAACTACAAATGTGCAGTCTGCAAAAAGGAGACCCCAAACACAGTAACTAAAGCAAAATGAGAAGACAGAGAAATAGGCAGCAGATGAAGGAGCAAGGCAAAAACCCACCAGACCAAACAATGAAGAGGAAATAGGCAGTCTACCTGAAAAAGAATTCATAGTAATGATAGTAAAGATCATACAAAATCTTGGAAATAGAATGGAGAAAATACAAGAAATGTTTAACAAGGACCTAGAAGAACTAGAGCAAACAAATAATGATGAACAACACAATAAATGAAATTAAAAACTCTCTAGGAGGAATCAATAGCAGAAAAACTGAGGAAGAAGAACAGAATGGATTAGTGACCTGGAAGATAAAAGAGAGGAAATAACTACCACAGAGCAGAATAAAGAAAAAAGAATGAAAAGAATTGAGGACAGTCTCAGAGACCTCTGGGACAACATTAAATGCACCAACATTCAAATTATAGGGGTCCCAGAAGAAGAAGAGAAAAAGAAAGGGACTGAGAAAATATTTAAAGAGACTATAGTTGAAAACTTCCCTAATATGGGAAAGGAAATAGTCAATCAAGTCCAGGAAGTGCAGACTCCCATACAGGATAAATCCAAGGAGAAACATGCCAAGACACATACTAATCAAACTATCAAAAATTAAACACAAGGAAAAAATATTAAAAGCAGCAAGGGGAAAACAACAAATAACACATAAGGGAATCCCCATAAGGTTAACAGCTGATCTTTCAGCAGATATTCTGCAAGCCAGAAGGGAGTGGCAGGACATATTTAAAGTGATGAAAGGGAAAAACCTACAACCAAGATTACTCTACTCAGCAAGGATCTCATTCAGATGCGACGGAGAAATTAAAGCATTTACAGACAAGCAAAAGCTAAGAGAATTCAGCACCACCAAACCAGCTTTACAACAAATGCTAAAGGAACTTCTCTGGGCAGGAAACACAAGAAAAGGAAAAGATCTACAATAACAAACCCAAAACAATTAAGAAAATGGTAATAGGAACATACATAGCGATACTTAGCTTAAATGTAAATGGATTAAATGCTCCCACCAAGAGACATAGACTGGCTGAATGGATACAAAAACAAGACCCGTATATATGCTGTGTACAAGAGACCCACTTCAGACCTAGGGACACATACAGACTGAAAGTGAGGGGATGGAAAAAGATATTCCATGCAAATGGAAATCAAAACAAAGCTGGAGTAGCAATTCTTATATCAGACAAAATAGACCTTAAAATAAAGACTATTACAAGAGACAAAGAAGGACACTACATAATGATCAAAGGATCAATCCAAGAAGAAGATATAACAATTGTAAATATTTATGCACCCAACATAGGAGCACCTCAATACATAAGGCAAATGCTAACAGCCATAAAAGGAGAAATCGACAGTAACACAGGCATAGTAGGGGACTTTAACACCCCACTTTCACTACTGGACAGATCAACCAAAATAAAAATAAATAAGGAAAAACAAGCTTTAAATGACACATTAAAAAAAGATGGTTTTAATTAAAATTTATAGGACATTCCATCCAAAAACAACAGAATACACTTGCTTCTCAAGTGCTCATGGAACATTCTCCAGGATAGATCGTATCTTGGGTCACAAATCAAGCCTTGGTAAATTTAAGAAAATTGAAATTGTATAAAGTATCTTTTCCGACCACAACACTATGAGACTAGATATCAATTACAGGAAAAAATCTGTAAAAAATTCAAACACATGGAGGCTAAACAATATGCTACTAAATAACCAAAAGATCACTGAAGAAACCAGAGGAAATAAAAAAACACATAGAAACAAATGACAATGAAAACACAATGACCCAAAACCTATGGGATGCAGCAAAAGCAGTTCTAAGACAGAAGTATATAGTAATACAGTCCTACCTCAAGAAACAAGAAACATCTCAAACAACCTAACCTTACACCTAAAGCAATTAGAGAAAGAATAACAAAAAACACCAAAGCTAGCAGAAGGAAAGAAATAATAAAGATCAGAAATAAATGAAAAAGAAATGAAGGAAATGATAGCAAAGATCAATAAAACTAAAAGCTGGTTCTTTGAGAAGATAAACAAAATTGATAAATCATTAGCCAGACTCATAAAGGAAACAGGGAGAAGACAAAATCAGTAGAATTAGAAATGAAAAAGGAGAAGTAACAACTGACACTGCAGAAATACAAAGGACCATGAGAGATTACTACAAGCAACTCTATGCCAATAAAATGGACAACGTGGAAGAAATGAACAATTTCTTAGAAAAGCACAACCTTCCGAAACTGAACCAGGAAGAAATAGAAAATATAAACAGACCAATCACAAGCACTGAAATTGAAACTGTGATTAAAAATCATCCAACAAACAAAACCCCAGACCAGATGGATTCACAGGTGAGTTCTATCAAACATTTAGAGAAGAGTTAACACCTATCCTTCTCAAACTCTTCCAGAGTATACCAGAGGGAGGAACACTCCCAAACTCATTCTATGAGGCCACCATCACCCTGATACCAAAATCAGACAACGATGTCACAAAAAAGAAAACTACATGCCAATATCACTGATGAACATAGATGCAAAAATCCTCAACAAAATACTAGCAAACAGAATCCAACAGCACATTAAAAGGATCATACACCATGATCAAGTGGGGTTTATCCCAGGAATGCAAGGATTCTTCAATATACGAAAATCAATCAATGCGATACACCATATTAAAAAATTGAAGGATGAAAACCACATGATCATCTCAATAGATGCAGAAAAAGCTTTCAACAAAATTCAACACCCATTTATGATAAAAACCCTCCAGAAAGTAGGCATAGTGGGAACTTGCCTCAACATAATAATGGCCATATATGACAAATCCAAAGCCGACATCGTTCTCAATGGTGAAAAACTGAAAACATTTCCTCTAAGATCAGGAACAAGACAAGGTTGTTCACTCTCACCACTATTATTCAACATAGTTTTCGAAGTGTTAGCCACAGCAATCAGAGAAGGAAAAGAAACAAAAGGAATCCAAATCGGAAAAGAAGAAATAAAGCTGTCACTGTAAGCAGTTGACATGATACTATACATAGAGAATCCTAGAGATGATACCAGAAAACTACTAATCAATGAATTTAGTAAAGTAGCAGGACACAAAATTAATGCACAGAAATCTCTTGCATTCCTATACACTAATGATGAAAACTCTGAAAGAGAAATTAAGGAAACACTCCCATTTACCATTGCAACAAAAAGAATAAAATACATAGGAATAAACCTACCTAGGGAGACAAAAGACCTCTATGCTGAAAACTGTAAGATACTGATGAAAGCAATTAAAGATGATACAAACAGATGGAGAGATATACCATGTTCTTGGGTTAGAAGAATCAACATTGTGAAAATGACTACACTACCCAAAGCAATCTACAGATTCAATGCAATCTCTATCAAACTACCAATGGCATTCTTCACAGAACTAGAACAAAAAATTTCACAATTTGTATGGAAACACAAAAGACCCCGAATAGCCAAAGCAATCTTGAGAAAGTAAAAAGGAGCTGGAGGAATCAGGCTCCCTGACTTCAGACTATATTACAAAGCAACAGTAATCAAGACAGTATGGTACTGGCACAAAAACAGAAAGATAGATCAGTGGAACAGGATAGAAAGCCCAGAGATAAACCCACGCACATATGGACACCTTATCTTTGATAAAGGAGGCAGGAATGTACAGTGGAGAAAGGACAGCCTCTTCAATAAATGGTGCTGGGAAAACTGGACAGGTACATGTAAAAGTATGAGATTAGATCACTCCCTAACACCATACACAAAAATAAGCTCAAAATGGATTAAAGACCTAAATGTAAGGCCAGAAACTATCAAACTCTTAGAAGAAAACATAGGCAGAACACTCTATGACATAAATCACAGCAAGATCCTTTCTGACCCACCTCCTAGAGTAATGGAAATAAAAACAAAAATAAACAAATGGGACCTAATGAAACTTCAAAGCTTTTGCACAGCAAAGGAAACCATAAGCAAGACCAAAAGACAACCCTCAGAATGGGAGAAAACATTTGCAAATGAAGCAACTGACAAAGGATTAATCTCCAAAATTTACAAGCAGCTCATGCAGCTCAATAACAAAAAAACAAACAACCGCATCCAAAAATGGGCAGAAGACCTAAATAGACATTTCTCCAAAGAAGATATACAGAATGCCAACAAACACATGAAAGAATGCTCAACATCATTAATCATTAGAGAAATGCAAATGAAAACTACAATGAGATATCATCTCACACCAGTCAGAATGGCCATCATCAAAAAATCTAGAAACAATAAATGCTGGAGAGGGTGTGGAGAAAAGGGGACACTCTTGCACTGCTGGTGGGAATGTGAATTGGTTCAGCCACTATGGAGAACAGTATGGAGGTTCCTTAAAAAACTACAAATAGAATTACCATATGACCCAGCAATCCCACTACTGGGCATATACCCTGAGAAAACCAAAATTCAAAAAGAGTCATGTACCAAAATGTTCATTGCAGCTCTATTTACAATAGCCCGGAGATGGAAACAACCTAAGCGCCCATCATCGGATGAATGGATAAAGAAGATGTGGCACATATACACAATGGAATATTACTCAGCCTTAAAAAGAAATGAAATTGAGCTATTTGTAATGAGATGGATAGACCTAGAGTCTGTCATACAGAGTGAAGTAAGTCAGAAAGAAAAAGAAAAATACCGTATGCTAACACATATATATGGAATTTAAGGGAAAAAAATGTCATGAAGAACCTAGGGGTAAGACAGGAATAAAGACGCAGACCTACTGGAGAACGGACTTGAGGATATGGGGAGGGGGAAGGGTGAGTTTTGACAGGGCGAGAGAGAGTCATGGACATATACTAACAAACGTAGTAAGGTAGATAGCTGGGGGGAAGCAGCCGCAAGGCACAGGGATATTAGCTCGGTGCTTTGTGACAGCCTGGAAGGGTGGGATGGGGAGAGTGGGAGGGAGGGAGACGCAAGAGGGAAGACATATGGGAACATATGTATATGTATAGCTGATTCACTTTGTTATAAAGCAGAAACTAACACACCATTGTGAAGCAATTGTACCCCAATAAAGATGTTTAATAAAAAAATAAATAAAATTTCCTTTTTCTTTGAATACTCAAATAATGGATGAGTGATTACAGCAGTGATCTGTCTTAGATTACTGTCCTAACAAGTATCCCTTTTTGCCACTGCCTGTCCTCATCACCCTTCTTTCCAGGATCCTAAGAGCTTCTGCTTTAATTCATTGAAGCAGTCACGGGCTCCACGGCAACTTTCACACAGCAGACCCAGGAGAGACGCTGAAACTTGCCTTGCTCTTTCTTCGGCCTCACATAGGTGCTCAGTCAAACATGTTCTACTGGTTGTTCAGAAATTCACGGTTTTCCCAGTGTTGTCCAAGACCTGAGTTTGGTGACCATCCTCTGCTCTGTGGTACATTAGTGATGGAGATGTCCATCTTCCTTAAAGTTCCTTCTGGCGCATACTGAGATTCACGACCATAGATTATAGGTCAACTCTGTATCCATAGCACTGGGAGGATGCTGAAAAAAGGCAGGTCATTTTCCTCCTAAATTTTTTTTTTTTTTCGGTACGGGGGCCTCTCACTGTTGTGGCCTCTCCCGTTGCAGAGCACAGGCTCCAGACGCGCAGGCTCAGCGGCCATGGCTCACGGGCCCCGCCGCTCCGCGGCATGTGGGATCTTCCTGGACCGGGGCACGAACCCGTGTCCCCTGCATCGGCAGGCGGACTCTCAACCACTGAGCCACCAGGGAAGCCCCCTCCTAAATCTTTATCTTTCATGTATGCCTTCAGAGCCATCAAAGTTTTAGGAATGATGATTATTTCTTGTCTCCAGCACTCTAGCGCATATATTAATGATAACTTTGAAAGTATGTAAGATGCATGGTTTACACAATTCTTGTATACAATTAGCTTATTTTTATTGGGTTGGCCAAAAGGTTCATTCTGGTTTTTCCATAAGATGTTACAGAAAAACCTGAACGAACCTTTTGGCCAACTCAATATTTTCATCCTTGCAACAAAGTGGGTATAATTATCTCTATCAACCCAGGAAGAAATCAAGTCTTAGGGAGTCCTCACACACAGCTAGAAAGAAGCAGAACTGAACTGGAATCTAGATCCTTTGACTAGAGGCCCATAGAATTTACAGGAGCAAGAAGTTGGTGAAAAACTTGGAGAATAAATTGAGTAAGGGGATGGGCAGCTAGTCTCACTCACTATAGGTCACCCCCACCCCTTGCTCTGAATAGGATCCAGGAAGCTTGGGTTCAGAGGCAGGTCATGGGAACAAAGCTATAATTAAGTGAAAGAGCTGTTGAAATGAGCAGCAAACATTTTGGCTTCCCCTTCCCTTTCAGAGCTTGTAAGTGGTTTCCAATCCATGTCCTAAGGAGCCTTGGAGTTTGTGAAGGTTCCTCAGGGTTAACATGACAGCATGGTGGAACAACTCTGCAGTGCCACTTTCATCTGCTTTGGATACTGGGTATCTGCATACGATTCAATTTGAAGAAAAAAAGCATTCCTCTACTTAGGAAAAATCTTTGAAAATCATCATGAATATTTAATCTCTTGTCCATTTAGTTCTCCAGGACATCTAGATAATTTTCAGCCAAGAAGTTTGCCAGTAAAAGAGGTAAACCATAACCTATACTGACACAGAGGGAGCTAGGATCTGAAGTAATCATCAGGCTTAAGACATAGGATTTAGAAGCCACAGGGACTTGGTCATCCAGGGTCAGAGGAGGTGGCCCACCAAGTCCATGATGGTGGGTACTATGAGTTGAGCAGGACCTCATCCAGGAAAGTGTGGTGCTAATAGGAACTGAAAATGGATGTAGGGGATCACATTTCAGGTTTTTCTCATACCTACACCAGAGTTCTACTCATTTCTGGTGATCCAGGTTGGGCTTCACTCCCAAGAGCCTTGACGCACTAAGTTCAACTGGAAACACCACCACCAACATTAAATAGAACTGGGTCTTGTCTTCTATTTTTACCTGCCACTTGCATAAATGTATAAAATCAATATTCAACCCTGTCATCTGGCTAGACCTGCTGAACTCCATAAATTCTACTAGCAAGCCTGACTCATTTCAGGTCAGGATTTAGGACTGGGTAAAGAATTAGGAGTTAGAATGGATACAGGTTGAAATTTGATCACAAGCCATCAGCAACAGCATCCTGAACCTGTTACAAAAAGTCAACAAATATTTTTTTTTTTTTTACTGCAAAGGAAAAATCAGGGATCTTGTCAGAAATCATTCTGGGGACTCTGAAATAAAGACATTTCAGAGGCATGAAAACAAGACTAACAGTGCAATGAAATCCTATCCTTTCCTTGACCCCTTGTATCATAGAAACCATAGCTGATATACAATATTACTTTGGAGAGGAGGAAAAGACCTTGGAAAGTTTAATCCTTGATATCCTTGGCCTGGGGTTAAATATCAAGGTGGAGCACTGGTCTGCCCATGAGTCGTGCATATTAATTCCTGAGTACTGCAGCCACTCAGCCTAAGTCATCCCTGGTAATTACACCTCCCCAAGGCAGTGCCCTGAAAGCACTGTTGCATTAGGCAATTGTGGCAAGCTGGTAACCTGATAGCAGCACATTATGTAGTTATGTGGGAACTCTGGTTTCTGGAACAGATTGAGGTTCCCAAGCTCTGGTCTTGTGCTGTTTGGGTGTGTCTTTCACGAACACTCTTTATGTAGAAAACAGACTAAAACACTAACACCATCTTTAGGATGTTTTTTAATAACAGCATCAAGTTAATCCATCTCTTTCAAAAGATCTTGTCAAAAAGGAAAAGTTTGCTAAAATCGATAAATAACTTCCTCCTCTGTCTGACATTACCTAGTTTCTTTAAATACTGTCCTTTTGGGTAAGTCCGTGTAACATTTCAGATTTAATAAATGAAAATGTGTGGGGAAAAGTAAGGAGGGTTCAAGTCCCAGTTTTCATACTTATAAATAAGAACCAAATTCCCTGTGCCTAGTCATCCACCCCTTACAAAAGCTGCCTTCAAGAAAATAGGAAAACAAGGAGAAGAAGCAAAGTAGAGCATCTTCATTATTCAACCTGAGGGACTTGAGTTAGGTACTTAGGAAAAGAAGAAAAAGGGAAATTGGATGTCGTGTTCCAGTGCCAGCAACCACTGGTCAATGTGAGCCGTACAAGCTGTACTCCCATGTCTCAGAGTGGAGATTCGGATGATTTATGGGGATTTGGCTCCGCTAATAAGATATCCTGAAAACTTCCTTCTAGAGCCACGTTGGGGGACCTGGAGGACATGGATTTACCATGAGCAGGTGGAAGTGGGAGCTCAGGGAAGAGGAGGAAAGGAGGGTGGAGAGATGGAGAGAGAAGATTGCTGAGAGGACTATAGGAGAGGAGGGGAAGAACTCAGCAAAGCTTATGAGAGTTCACCACATCTCTCTGATATATGAAGGAGAACTTTAGGCATGCTGTGAAACTTAGACATGCAATCTGAGAAAAGAGAATTTTGGACAATATGTTTAACGTTCGTGTCAACAGTTTGGCTTGGTCACACACATGAGTAAGTGCCAGGTTCCTGGCATAGTGGGCAAGGAAGGCCCTTTTTGGCCTACTTCCCTTGGGAGCTCCCTCGTCAAGCATGATTGCACCTGTGTGTAGGATGGTTGCTGGTGACACACCTGAAGGCTTGTTTCCCATCAAACACTATAGACAGATAAGTTAGCTCAGCTGTGACATGTGCCCTTTGGCACTCCCTCTTAAATGAGCTAGGGAAACAAACATATGATGTGTGATAAGTGATGCCATATCTTAGGTGCTTCCAGAGGTAAGATTTTAATGTTTGGGATGATAGCAGTTCAGAATTATTTGCTAACAGCTTTCACATAAAGGAAAATTTCCAAAGGAAGGAGAACAATCACTCAGGTATCTAAAATTTTACTAGAGGAAATTCCCCAAAACACTTTATATCAGAGCATGTTGTCTTTTTATGACGTTAGTTGGATTTAAAAAATTTTCTCATTTAAGATCAGCATCCCAATACTTATGTTTTTAATCAAATCCAGTGCCCTGCTATGCTTAGAGTTGTAAATCGTGGCCCCACTATGTCCTAAGAGACTTCTTTCAGCTGGAAGGGGCAGGCCCAGGAAGCCACAGAAGTTCCAAGTTGTGCTGTACTTCCTGACATTGTCCAGTTTGACCAGAGTGGACTCCCATTAAGGACAGCTCAACCATAGGAAGGCCAGTGACCTATGGTCTGGTGAGAAAAGAGGAACTGACCCAATTAGATTCCTTTCTTGAAAATGTTTGGATTTGGGAAACTGAGATATTGACTTAGCTGTAAGAAGGTCATGTAGACTTGGGGGCTGGGATGGCCATCATGGGACATGCTAAATGAGAAGAGAATAGAACAGATACAGAGAAAGAGAAGGGGAGGGGAAAGAGAGGAGTAGAGAATTCCCCTAAAAAGAGTGGTTTTGATTCCCGGCAACATTCCAGGTCCCAGGAGTTTCTGTGGTGCTTCATTTCTTGTTTTTGCATCCCTGTGACTCTTCTTGGCTTCCTAACCATCTCACTCCCTACCATCACTCCCAATAACAACTCCCATTCCCAACTCCCACCACCTCTACAAGTGGGCTTGCCTGGTTCTTTATTCCTTCCAACCATGAAGATGAATGCCTGCAAAAAATCTCTCAAACTCTATCTGGGATTTCCTTTAAAGCCACCAAACCAAGAGAAATACAAAGTGCCAAAAAAGAAGAAAGCAAGTAGAAGTAAAAAAAGAAGGAAGTAATCACAAACTGGATATGAGATCTGACCAAAATTTAACTAAATTTTGTTCAATTTAAACTTTTAAAGTTACATTTAAGCTAAAAAAATGTACACCATGATAAAAAGGAAGAATGAAAGAAGACAACATTGAGTAGAACAGGAAAAGACTGAAACTTTTAAAAAAGAGCAAACAGTAAAAGAAAAAACTAGAGAGCACTCTGACATTCTTTCTGAAAGGAGAAATGCCAGAAGGGGATACCTACTATGTGCTAATGGCTTTACACATTATCTTGTTGGATTCTCACAACCAGCTCTATTTTACAGGAACACAAACAACTCAAAATAGTTAACCTGCCAAATTTAGAAAGCAAAAAGAGCAAAATTCCATGTCTGGATGGCTCTAGAGCTGACGTTGTAAAGGAACAATCTGAAGGAAAAACATGTTTGTCCCAGAGGCTCTGATCAGGCAGCTGTCAGAAAAGGCTCACTGGTGCTGAGATGAAGTGCTCTGAGAGGCACTAATCTTCAGCAGGTTTTCCCACCTGAAAGTCTCAGCGGCAAAGCATTGAAGCTTTTGTTCTATCAAGTGTTTGCAATGGTTGGGATTTTCTGTACAAATGGATCTTTTACAAAACAAATCCTGGCCTGAGACATGATTACTGAGAGAGACAGCTGTAGGGTGGGACTTGTGTGTAGCCTCATCTGAGGTCAGTATTGGGCAAACAAGATTAGGCAAAAAGGGTGCATCTTGTAAAAAGCCTTGGTGTTATTTACTGAAGGAGGAAACTGCCAATGAGAACAGCACAGCCTCGGTGGTGGATAGTTTATAGTGTCTAGATGTAGGACATTTACCATTGAGGGTATCCTTGCTTTCCAGGCACTGGAAGGAAAGACCTTATTTGGAACAATTAAAAAAATAACTCGGCTACAGCGTTTGAAACCGACGTGCCCATGACTTTATTATAGCTGTCCAAAGAGGCTTTGAACTCAAAGCAGTTTTTTAACCCCTCTCCAAAATATGACATTCTGTGAGATATCCCTATTCTATAAGGAAGCACATTTAAGAGCAGAAAGACAGGAATGAATTATGCTAGATTATATACTGCAAGCTAAGTCAGGCAAAAATTGGGACATGGCAATTCTGACTCCCAGGTGCAGGTTTTGCACTTTGGTGCCACTGTTTTGTAACACCCAAGGAGCCTTGCGTTATCTCTTGCTTATTTATTCATTAGTCATATATATATATTGAGATATATGTCTGAGATATGAAAGTCACTTTGCCAAGAGCTAGAAAATTCAAAGAAGACAAAATATTAGCCCTTGAGGTCTGATATGTGGACCAGTTCTCCATCGTGGGACTGAGAAATATTACATCTAAATTCTCCATTGTAGGATTGGGAAAATAGAAATGATTTTATATAAGTATATTAAGTACTATGTGAACACATAGGGAGAGAACTACTTCGGTCTGGAGGAGTCAAAGAATGCTTCACAGGAGAAGCAAAGAATAAGTAGATGTTTCATGGGAAGAAGAAAAGTAACAGAAACAGTCTATGCGTGGCTTTGAAAACAAGGAAGAGCAAGCATGTTTGGAAAATAGCAAATAACCCCGTATGCTGATTGATTTGTGAGTAAAGATTAGAAAAGTTACCAAGAGTTAAATCATGAAAAATGTTGTGTGCTAACACAAGGTTAGAATTAATGCGGTAGGTGTCGCAATTCTATAAAGAGATTTTAGAAAGGGGAGTGCTATTATTATAGCTTTAGAAAATAATCGTGATTCAAATTAAACATGAAAAATTAAAAATAAGCATTTATATAAACTCTCCCTACAACTGATGGTGAAGGAATTAATAAAGGTGTAAACTCCAAGGATCTGTAGAGGAGACATCAGACAAGAATTGTCAACTGCATTTTGAATGATGGTTAGTCAAAAGAAGAGGGGCAGCTGATTGAGCAGAGTAGAGAAAGCTAATAAAAGCTAAAAGCAATATTGAATATTTAACAGTTAAGCTTGTTCAACTGATAATGAATTTTTAAAATCCCTTAGGGCATTTAAGCCTAGTGAAAACAAAAGTGAAATGAGGTTGCCGCATGGAGAAGAAACCATACAGTACACAGAATAGTCCTCTCAAAACTCTTCAGAGGGCTTCCCTGGTGGCGCAGTGGTTGAGAGCCCGCCTGCCAATGCAGGGGACACGGGTTTGTGCCCCGGTCCGGGAAGATCCCACATGCCACGGAGCGGCTGGGCCCGTGAGCCATGGCCGCTGAGCCTGCGCGTTCGGAGCCTGAGCTTCACAACGTGAGAGGCCACAACAGTGAGAGGCCCGCGTACTGAAAAAAAAAAAAAAAAAAATCTAAAGCAACTATACATGAATGGGAAAAAAATAAACCATGGAGAAAAGAGAGGCAGTGCAAGAGAAAAAAACTTTTATTAACAGTTATTACATCTGTGAAACAACAGGATGAAATAAAAAGGGAATAATGAGTGAACAAGAAAAACCTCTTGAAAATTACAAATATAAAAGAACTATTTTTTAAAATCAATAAAAGAATTGGAAGATAAAGTTGAGAAAATATTCTAGAAAGTAATAGAAAAAGGTAATGATGAAATATAAGAAAGTGAAACACTCACACCAAGGCATATCATTGTGAAATGTCTGAATACTAGGGATAAAGAGAAAACCCTAAAAATTTCCAAAGAGAAAAACAGTTCCTACATAAAGAATCACAATGGCATTGGATTTCTTAAAAGTAATACCAGAAGCTAAAAGATAATGGAGAAATGACTTCATGATTCCAAGGAAAATAATTACTTTCTACCTAGACTTTAACACCTGGCCAAACTTTTTGTTTCAGTATAACGTTAGAACAGAGGTATTGTCAGATATGTGAAGTGTGGTACACATTTATGGTCACCTATATTTGTTTCTCCTTTCCTTCCTGGTACACAGAAAACTATACTTCCCAAATCTCTCCAAGTTAGGCAGGGCCATGTGCTCTGATCAAGTGGCTGTGAGCTGAAGTGACATGTGCCACTTCTTGGACAAAGGATTGAAGAAAGAGGTATGAGCTCCATCATGTTGAGATGGTGGACCCACAAGATTGAAGCAGTTTGGAACACTGAATCACCACATGAAAGACAGCTGCCCTGGAGAGTTACCTGACCTCCAGCAGACTTTTGTAAGCCAGAAGGGACATAATATATTAAAGCATTAAGATGCGAGTCTTATTTGTTTCTACAACATAGTCTAGCCTAACCTAACACAAAACCTACCAAAAATATTTCTAAATGCACCATATCTCAAGAAATTAATGGCTACCCTACAACCCAGCAATTCCACTCTTAGGTGATAAACCAAAAAGAAATGAGTACATACATACTACATACCATAGCAAAAAACAAAAGAATAAACTACTGGTACATGAAACAACATGGATGACTCTCCCAAGCATAATGAAAAGTAAAAGAAAGTGAGATATAAACGTATATACTTGGGCTTCCCTGGTGGTGCAGTGGTTAAGAATCCGCCTGCCAATGCAGGCGACACGGGTTCGAGCCCTGCTCCAGGAAGATCCCACATGCCATGGAGCAACTAAGCCCGTGCACCACAACTACTGAGCCTGGGCTCTAGAGCCTGCGAGCCACAACTACTGAGCCTGTGTGCCACAACTACTGAAGCCCGCGTGCCTAGAGCATGTGCTCCGCAACAAGAGAAGCCACCGCAATGAGAAGCCCGTGCAACGCAATGAGAAGCCCGTGCAACGCAACAAGGATTTGGCCCCACTCTTCACAACCAGAGAAAAGCCCACGTGTAGCAACGAAGCCCCAACATGGCCAAAAATAAAATAAATAAATTTTTAAAATAAAAAAAGAGTATATACTTGATGATTCTTTTACATGAAGTTCAAGAACAGGTAAAATTGATAGATGGTGATAGAAGTCAGAATAGCGATTACCTTGTTGGGGATGGAGTGATGGTGGAGGACATTGGGAAGAGGCATGAGGGAGCCCTGAAAGCACTGGAGATATTCAATATCATGATCTGGATGGTGGTTACGTGCATGTGTGTATGTATATGTGTATATATATATATATATATATATATATATATATATATACACACACACACACACACATACACACAGATTTATTGGGCTGGACATTTTTAAGTTTAGTACACTTTACTATATGTTTGTTGTACCTCAATGAAAAAAATTTTTTAAAGAAACTAATGGAAACTGTGACTCACCCAAATGAGGACATAAGCCAAAAGTAGGAAAGTATGGAATCCAGGCAAGAGGAAATCCCCCAGAGGATAGAGATGAAGGGAATTCCTAAGAAGATGGCGAGTCGTAGGATGGAAATAGGCTGGAGAATCACGGTTGGAGCCAGAGGCAGAGGGATCAAAGAGAAGCATCTAGAGAAAAGGAGAAAAAAAAAAAGAAAGAAACTGTAGACTATCTTAGTGCTCAGCTCTATTCAAGGGAATGTTACTATTCTATCAAAGAATTTGGGGAGGAATTAATGATAAACACATGAAAAACTAAGCAAAAACGCTATTATTAATGAAAAATGTTACATACATAAACGTGTTACCATATTAACTATGGCTTAGCTGTAAACTGAGCCAAACTGTTGTTATACAATTACATTGGGAGGATGGAAAGAAGGAAAGTAGGGTGGGAGGAGTATGCAGAGAAGGGGTATGGTAAGAAAGCTGAGTTCTCATCAGGTGCAGAGGAAAACCAGAAGAGAGTGCCTAAATCAGAAAAAAAAAAAAAAAAAAAAAAGGAAATAGCTGCTCATGCATATTATTTAGCAAATTGAAAGCAAAGAAAATAAAAAACAGTTGAAAATATTTTGACTCAAGATGGAGAAGGGTAGGCAGAGGATTGCTATTTTTCATTATATACCTTGTCATATCATTTACTTTTAAAGCTACAATATAAAGTATTTCCGCACCATGCTGAAGCAATTAAAAGACATCTCTGAAAACTCTAAGAAATCTAAAATAAAAGAAAGTAACTCATTTCAAAGCATATTTTGATCTAATTAACGTTGTTTAAAGACACGTTTATAGTACCTAGTAATTTTTATTGGTAGAGGAGGTTTGTGAGATGATGTAAAATCATGCTGTAATCCTCTGGGGGATCCAAAAAGCTGGGACATCAAACCTTGTCAACCTTGTCAACCTCAGGGGCTTACTTCAAAGAAAACAGTGTCATGAGGAAAAAAAATTCTATCAGCTATCAATTCTATCACAGCTAATAGCATGATAATATTGTACCAGAATTTTTAGGTGTAATCATGTTTTGTCACTATTTTAAGTCCTGATTGTGTGATTTAAATGTGCTTTTAAAAAGTTAGGTTCTGTTAAAGAGAGCATGGTCCCATTAAAACAAGGCAATCTGTACCTAGAAGGGCCTAGTCCTGCAACTTAAGAGCCACCAGTGTAGGCAAAAATAATAGCTACAGTGCTAGCTAAGATGCTAAGAGTAGCAAGTAACCAAAACACTCAACTCAAAGTGGTTTAAACAATTAAAAAGAAAGCGGGGGCGGGGGGGGAATTCACTCATCCAAAAATGCTCAGAGGTAGAGAGATACCAGGCAAGGTTACATCAAGGATGTCACCAAGTATCTAGTCTCCTTCTGTTGCTTTCTGCTTCACATGCAATGGTGTCAGCTCTATCCTAAGGCTGGCACCTCTTTTGGTTTTAAGATTGCTGCTACTCTTTGCCAGCACTAATGTTTCCTCGTTCAAGTCCTTTGGGAAACAGTTGGCATCTGTGACAGATAATGCCAAGCAAAAGTCTCAAATTTGTTTGCAATGGACAGGCTTAGGTCACATGCCTACCATTGAACTAGTTGTTGGCCAGGAGATGAAATGCACTGGAGCATTTCAAGTGGGTTCAACCTCTCTAGAACCACATTGATACTTAAATGGAAAGCAAAAAGCTATTGGGAGAGGAGGAGTCGAGACAGACGGAGAAACATCTTTTGTTCAAAGGAAGCTCAGAATGTGTTGGCAGTTGCAAATGGACCATCTTAAGATTATCACACAGTCCATATATGGGACCTGAAAATACTTATTTCCTTAATTCCTGTTGAAACTTGAATAGAGAAAGGAAGTCAAGAAGAGCAGAATATTTGGAAGAACAAATGGGGACTTTTCCATAAGTTATATGTAGGAAAAAGCATGTCTCTCCTGCTAGAATAATGACTAGGGTAACATACATAAATGTATGGTGAAACAAAGGCTTTAGGTTTTCTGACTAAATCAAGTGATCTCAGAATAATAGGCAAACCCTGAGAAAGTCCCTAAGTCGACTCCAGCCTGGGGGAAAACCATAGCATATCAAGTTGTAACTTAAAAGGGTTTGTCCAAAAGATCAAAAGATGTAGGATTGGATTCTCCTGAGATTCCTAGGTTGAATCATTTATATTAAAAAAGGGACAATAATGTCCCTCTTACACAGTGGTCATAAGGATTAAGACAAATATTTAAGTATCTGTGAGACGTAAGTATGAGACAGTTTGAGGAGAATATGAATAACTGTAAAAGATTGAAAAAGCAGCCTCAGTTCATAATTTAAGATCTTTCTCTATTTCTAAATGAACCATTTCTCAAGAAATTAACGGCTACCCTATGATCCAGCAATTCCACTCCTAGGTGATAAACGAAAAAGAAATGAGTGCATACATACTACATACCATAGCAAAACACAAAAGAATAAACTACTGCTACATGCAACAACATGGATGACTCTCCCAAGCATAATGAAGAGTAAAAGAAAGTGAGATATAAAAGAGTATACACTTGGGCTTCCCTGGTGGCACAGTGGTTGAGAGTCTGCCTGCTGATGCAGGGGACACGGGTTCGTGCCCCGGTCTGGGAAGATCCCACATGCCGCAGAGCGACTGGGCCTGTGAGCCATGGCCACTGAGCCTGCGCGTCCGGAGCCTGTGCTCCGCGACGGGAGAGGCCACAACGGTGAGAGGCCCCCGTACCGCAAAAAAAAAAAAAAAAAAGTATACACTTGATGATTCTTTTACATGAAGTTCAACAACAGGTAATACTAACTGATGGTGATAGAAGTCAGAAGAGTGATTACCTTGTTGGGGATGGAGTGATGGTGGTGGACACTGGGAAGAGGCATGAGGGAGCCCTGAAAGCACGGCAGATATTCAATATCTTGATCTGGATGGTGGTTATATGAATGTGTGTATATATATATATATATAGAGAGAGAGAGAGAGAGAGAGGGAAACAGAGAGAGAGAGACAAAAATTTATTGGGCTGGACATTTAAGTTTAGTACAATTTACTATATGTTTGTTCCTCAGCCAAAAAACAATTTAAACTACTGGAGACCATAATTCACTGAAATGAGGACATAAGCCAAAAGAAGGAAAGCATGGGATCCAAGCAATAGGAAATCTCCCAGAGGACAGAGATGAAGGGAATTCCTAAGAAGATGATGAGTCCTAGGAAGGCCGCTGTACAATAGGCTGGAGAGTCATGGTTGGAGACAGAGGAAGGCTGATAAACGTTATACTTAGCTGTAAGTATAAGGCACTTAAAATGGAAAATTGTATAGTTGGGTGGAAAATTACACTACCTTTGACTTCTTTTATCACTTGTGAGGCAGGTCTGCCTGTGGGGACACTGCCATGCTATTTTAAGGGGCACCATCGCATCTATCGGAGGCCCATTGGAATTGCAACCCTAGTCCCAGGAGGGAATAAAGTCACATGTATAATGCTGGCCATGTAATCTAAAAGTGGGTGATGGAAAATGTCACACAGTGGCAGAAAAACACAGAAAGATTCCATTTCCACACATGAAAAAATCACTGTTCTGGTGTGCATGTGAGTCCAAGAGAGACTGAGTGATCATTTTAAGATATCTGAATTTCATCACTTTTATTCTGTTCTCATTACATTGGTCAATATGTTTGTTGTGAATGCTGCTACAGAATATCTGATGAGAACTCTTGTTGTTTAGGCTAGACTGCTGCCACAGTAGAACCATAGTACTTAATTTTCTCTACTATTATTCAGATTATTTATATTAATCATGTGATCTTTTAGCCTATTGGCATTAAGACCACTAAACAAGCTCAAAGGTGGTAGTAATGAACAAGACTGTTCTGTGAGTATGGATTGTATTTACACTAGTTAATATTTATAAAATATTGGGGATATTCTAGACTGATTTTTAAAAAGACAATAAATGGCAAGCGAATATATTTCATTTTGCCTAATATCTCATTGTGTTCTCTCTTAAATGAGCAAATATTTAACAATTGTTTTGCAAAATAGCCTTTAATAGATATCCTAAAGCAATTTTTAAATATATATTTTTTACCTATTAGAGATATGAAAAATTTATAACAAGCAAGTTCATTGGCTTTTTTTTTTAACATCTTTATTGGAGTATAATTGCTTTAGAATGGTGTGTTAGTTTCTGCTTTATAACAAAGTGAATCAGCTATACATATACATATATCCCCATATCTCCTCCCACCCTCCCTATCCCACCGCTCTAGGTGGTCACAAAACACCCAGTTGATCTCCCTGTGCTATGCGGATGCTTCCCACTAGCTATCTATTTTATATTTGGTAGTGTGTATATGTCCATACTATTCTCTCACTTCGTCCCAGCCTACCCTTCCGCTTCCCCATGTCCTCAAGTCCATTATGTCTACATCTTTTTTTTTTTTTTTTTTGCGGTACGTGGGCCTCACTGTTGTGGCCTCTCCCGTTGCGGAGCACAGGCTCTGGACGCGCAGGCGTAGCGGCCATGGCTCACAGGCCCAGTCACTCCGCGGCATGTGGGATCTTCCCGGACCGGGGCACGAACCCACGTCCCCTGCACCGGCAGGCGGACTCTCAACCACTGCACCACCAGGGAAGCCCCTCTATGTCTACATCTTTATTCCTGTCCTGTCCCTAGGTTCTTCAGAACCGTTATTTATTTATTTAGATGCCATATATATATGTGTTAGCATACGGTATTTGTTTTTCTCTTTCTGACTTACTTCACTCTGTATGACCGACTCTAGGTCCATCCACATCACTACAAATAACACAATTTCGTTTCTTTTTATGGCTCAGTAATATTCCATTGTATATATGTGCCACATCTTCTTTACCCATTCATCTGTCGATGGACACTTAGGTTGCTTCCATGACCTAGCTAACGTAAATAGAGCTTCAATGAACATTGTGGTACATGACTTTTTTTGAGTTATGGTTTTTTCAGGGTATATGCCCAGTAGTGGGATTGCTGGGTCATATGGTAGTTCTATTTGTAGTTTTTTAATGAACCTCCATACTGTTCTCCATAGTGGCTGTATCAATTTACATTCCCACCAACAGTGTAGGAGGGTTCCCTTTTCTCCACACCCTCTCCAGCATTTATAGTTTGTAGATTTTTTGATGATGGCCATTCTGACCAATGTGAGGTGATACCTCATTGTAGTTTTGATTTGCATTTCTCTAATGATTAGTGATGTTGAGCATCCTTTCATGTGTTTGTTGGAAATCTGTATATCTTCTTTGGAGAAATGTCTATTTAGGTCTTCTGCCCATTTTTGGATTGGGTTGTTTGTTTTTTTGATATTGAGGTGTATGAGCTGCTTGTAAATTTTGGAGATTAATCCTTTGTCAGTTGCTTCATTTGCAAATATTTTCTCCCATTCTGAGGGTTGTCTTTTCATCCTGTGTATGGTTTCCTTTGCTGTGCAAAAGCTACTAAGTTTCATTAGGTCCCATTTGTTTATTTTTGTTTCCATTTCTCTAGGAGGTGGGTCTAAAAGGATCTTGCTGTGATGTATGTCATAGAGTGTTCTGCCTATGTTTTTCTTCAAGAGTTTTATAGTCTCTGGCCGTACATTTAGTTCTCTAATCCATTTTGAGCTTATTTTTGTGTATGGTGTTAGGGACTGTTCTAATTTCATTCTTTTACATGTAGCTGTCCAGTCTTCCCAGTACCACTTATTGAAGAAGCTGTCTTTTCTCCATTGTATATTGTTGCCTCCTTTATCAAAGATAAGGTGACCATATGTATGAGGGTTTATCTCTGTGCTTTGTATCCTGTTCCACTGATCTATATTTCTGTTTTGGTGCCAGTACAATACTGTCTTGATGATTGTAGCTTTGTAGTATAGTCTAAAGTCAGGAAGCCTGATTCCTCCAGTTCCCTTTTTCTTTCTCAAGGTTGCTTTGGCTATTCAGGGTCTTATGTGTTTCCATACAAATTTTGAAATTTTTGGTTCTACTTCTGTAACAAATGCCATTGGTAGTTTGATAGGGATTGCACTGAATCTGTAGATTGCTTTGGGTAGTATAGTCATTTTAACAGTGTTGGTTCTTCCAACCCAAGAACATGGTATATCTCTCCATCTGTTTATATCATCTTTAATTTCTTTCATCAGTGTCTTATAGTTTTCTGTATGCATGTCTTTTGTCCACTTAGGTAGGTTTATTCCTAGGTATTTTATTCTTTTTGTTGCAATGGTAAAGGGGAGTGTTTCCTTAATTTCTCTTCCAGATTTTTCATCATTAGTGTATAGGAATGCAAGAGGTTTCTGTGCATTAATTTTGTATCCTCCTATTTTACCAAATTCATTGATTAGCTCTAGTAGTTTTCTGGTATCATCTCTAGGATTCTCTATGTATAGTATCATGTCATCTGCAAACAGTGACAGCTTTATTTCTTCTTTTCCAATTTGGATTCCTTTTATTTCTTTTTCTTTTCTGATTGCTGTGGCTAAAACTTCAAAAACTCTTTTGAATAATAATGGTGAGAGTGGACAACCTTGTCTTGTTCCTGATCTTAGAGGAAATGGTTTCAGTTTTCCACCATTGAGAACGATTTTGGCTGCAGGTTTGTCATATATGCCCTTTATTATGCTGAGGTAAGTTCCCTCTATGCTTACTTTCTGGAGGGTTTTTATCATATATGGGTGTTGAATTTTGTTGAAAGCTTTTTCTGCATCTATTGAGATGATCATATGGTTTTTATCCTTCAATTTGTTAATATGGTGTATCACATTGATTGATTTGCATATATTGAAGAATCCTTGCATTCCTGGGATAAACCTCACTTGACCATGGTGTATGATCCTTTTGCTGTGCTGTTGGATTCTGTTTGCTAGTATTTTGTTGAGGATTTTTGCATCTATGTTCATCAGTGATATTGGCCTGTAGTTTTCTATCTTTGTGACATCTTTGTCAGGTTTTGGTATCAGAGCGATGGTGGCCTCATAGAATGAGTTTGGAGGTGTTCCTCCCTCTGCTATATTTTGGAAGAGTTTGAGAAGGATAGGTATTAGCTCTTCTCTAAACGTTTGATAGAATTCTCCTGTGAAGCCATCTGGTCCTGGGCTTTTGTTGTTGGAAGATTTTTAATCACAGTCTCAACATCAGTGCTTGTGATTGGTCTGTTTATATTTTCTATTTCTTCCTGGTTCGGTCTCAGAACTTTGTGCTTTTCTAAGAATGTGTCCATTTCTTCCAGGTTGTCCATTTAATTGGCATAGAGTTGCTTGTAGTAATCTCTTATGATCCTTTGTATTTCTGCAGTGTCACTGGTTACTTCTCCTTTTTCATTTCTAATTCTATTGATTTGAGTCTTCTCCCATTTTTTCTTGATGAGTCTGGCTAATGGCTTATCAATTTTGTTTATCTTCTCAAAGAACAAGCTTTTAGTTTTCTTGATCTTTGCTATCGTTTCCTTATTTCTTTTTCATTTATTTCTGATCTGATCTTTATGATAGCTTTCCTTCTGCTAACTTTGGGTTCTTCTGTTCTTCTTTCTCTAATTGCTTTAGGTGTAAGGTGAGGTTGTTTATTTGAGATTTTTCTTGTTTCTTGACGTAGGATTGTATTGCTATAAGCTTCCCACTTAGAACTGCTTTTCTTGCATCCCATAGGATTTCGGTCGTCAAGTTTTCATTGTCAATTGTTTCTAGATACTTTTTGATGTCCTCTTTGATTTCTTCAGTCATCTCTTGGTTACTAAGTAGTGTATTGTTTAGCCTCTATGTGTTTGTATTTTTTACAGATTTTTTTCCTGTAATTGATATCTAGTCTCAAACCGTTGTTTTCGGAAAAGATAGTTGATACGATTTCAATTTTTTAAAATTAACCAAGGCTTGATTTGTGACCCAAGATATGATCTATCCTGGAAAATGCTCCATGAGCACTTGAGAAGAAAGTGTATTCTGTTGCTTTTGGATGGAATGTCCTATAAATATCAATTAAGTCCATCTTGTTTAATGTATCATTTAAAGCTTGTGTTTCCTTATTTATTTTCACTTTGGATGATCTGTCCATTGGTGAAAGTGGGGTGTTAAAGTCCCCTACTATGATTGTGTTACTGTTGATTTCCCCTTTTATGGCTGTTAGCATTTGCCTTATGTATTGAGGTGCTCCTATGTTGGGTGCATAAATATTTACAATTGTTATATTTTCTCCTTGGATTGATCCTTTGATCATTATGTAGTGTCCTTCTTTGTCTCTTGTAATAGTCTTTATTTTAAAGTCTATTTTGTCTGATATGAGAATTGCTACTCCAGCTTTGTTTTGATTTCCATTTGCATGGAATATCTTTTTCCATCCCCTCACTTTCAGTCTGTATGTGTCCCTAGGTCTGAAGTGGGTCTCTTGTACACACCATATATACGGGTGTTGTTTTTGTATCCATTCAGCCAGTCTATGTCTTTTGGTGGGAGCATTTAATCAGTTTACATTTAAGGTAGTTATCGCTATGTATATTCCACAATTTTCTTAATCATTTTGGGTTTGTTATTGTAGGTTTTTTCCTTCTCTTGTGTTTCCTGCCTAGAGAAGTTCCTTTAGCATTTGTTGTAAAGCTGGTTTGGTGGTGCTGAATTCTCTTGACTTTTGCTTGTCTGTAAATGTTTTAATTTCTCTGTCAAAACTGAATGAGATCCTTGCTGGGTAGAGTAATCTTGGTTGTAGGTTCTTCCCTTTCATCACTTTAAATATGTCCTGCCACTCCCTTCTGGCTTGCAGAGTTTCTGCTGAAAGATTGGCTGTTAACTTTATGGGGATTCCCTTGTATGTTACTTGTTGTTTTCCCCTTGCTGCTTTTTCTTTGTATTTAAGTTTTGATAGTTTGATAAATATGTGTCTTGGCATGTTTCTCCTT